>NC_044190.1:1414878-1598360 GCF_900880675.1 Sparus aurata | reverse complement strand
AAATTTTTATAATCTGTTGTCGTCCTGAATTTCCACCACTAGGTGGCGCTGTTATTAAGGAAAGCGCGTTTTGGCTAATAACTCCCATAAACGTTGTCGCACATTCAAAAACTATATATCCACGCGTTCAGTGAAGTCTGCTGAATCTCATGGTATAGGCCACGCCCATTTCCGCCTACCGTTTTTTTTCGTTACGTCGCAAAATGTCGAAAACCTACTTTTTCGAACTCCTCCCAGGCGATTTCACCGATTTGCACGAAACTTAGCACACAGCATCTCTGGACCCTCTTGACAAAAAGTTATTAAAGGATTCTAATTAAAATAAATAATTTTGAAGTTATTAAATAACAACTTCCTGCAGATTTGGTTACAAACAGGAAGTGTTGCATATCTCCACATTGGTGTGGTCTAATGACATGAAACTCAGGATACTACTTCCCCATGAGCCCCTGAGGCCCTGTGCAAAAATTTAGGTGATGACCACAAGGTGGCGCTCTTTAAATTGATGTATTTTATATCTCCACAACGGTGCATCGGAATAAGACGAAACTTGGTACATTTATTGTCAGTGCCATCTTGAGGACATCTGACAAAGGGTTTACCGATCCACCACTAGGTGGCGCTCTGGCATCACTTTAATTGTATAATTGGCCCTGTGCCCACACCATAACACTTATGGAAATGAAATTCATAGAGGTGCTATAGAATGGCCCCTGTGACTCACTCACCAAAAATGACCACCAGGTGGCGCTATTTTCAATTTAAAAGCGTTTTTGGCTCATAACTCCCACTTAATATGTTCCACATTATTAATCCACATATATTTGTATTCACTGAATTTAGCTGAATTGTTTGATGAAGGCCACGCCCACTTTTGCAGTAACTTTCCGTTCGCAAAATCGCGACAAATGAAAAACGTACTTTTTCGAACTCCTCCTAGAGAATTTGACCAATTTGCACCAAACTTTGCATGTAGCATCTGTAGACCCTCCTGACAAAAAGTTATCAAAAGAATTTTGATAGTCCATAAACTGCCCGACAAATAAAATGACAAATTCCTGCATATTGTGTTGAAAACAGACAATGTTGCATATCTTTACAAAATACTGTCTGATCATCACATGAATACTCTTCATTGTGTGGTATGGCATGATGAGGCTTTGTGTAAAATTTGGTGCATATCGGCCAATAGATGGCGCTCTGGTCGCAGTCTAATCAGTGTCAATGGGATCTTCAAGTCCTCTTCAAAACTCATTGACCTTCATCCTTTTCTTGTCCCTCATAGACACTCCATTCCAACTTTAAGAGAGTCAGAAGACCTCAAACTATTGGGCATGTAATCAGTTATTGAAAATCTTTTACGGTTTTCAAATCATCACAGTTTTAGTTTTAAGGATTTTTAGGCCGTCTTCGGATTTTATAATGGGTGTGTATTGGGTGAGCTAGAGTGCGTGACATCATAGCTACAGTGGAGAGCAGATGGAAGAACTGGAGAAAAAGTTCTCTTCAGCTTGATTTGGATCCCACGTCTTTTACTTCACATAGACAATATATACAGGGAAATGTAGGAAATCTTGTTGGCTTTCAGCTGATGGTCTTATTTCAGATGTAGGACTTACACTTTTGGCTGTTTGTGGTTTGTGACACTGCTGCAGGGAGACAAATTCAAACAGTACAAAAGTCAGTTCCACCATGGAGGCTTACCCACTCCTTATCAAGAACAAGCTGAAAACTGAACTGTCTCACATCTACAGCAATGATGAGTTCAAAAACCGTAGTGGAGCTGTGGCTCTGTACCAGCTGGTCACAGAGTGCAATCGCCAGGAAACCTTTTCAGAGACTGTGGCTCTGCTAAACATCCTCATCACAACTTCTATGACTACAGCTGAATCTGAGCGGTGCTTCTCAACACTGAAGAGAATCAAGACCTTCCTCAGGAAGATAATATCTTCTTAATGCAGTTGCCATGCTCTGTATTGAGAAGAAACGTATCAAAGACATCCACAACTTAAACCACAAAGTCACTGAGAAATTTGCATCTTTCAAGAAGAAAAGTGCTAAATGTATGTATAAAAAGTACAACTGAAAACACCTGAACAGTTTCTTCACAGGTTTAATATGTTACTACTAATTGTCAACATTGTTCTGCTTCCAAGGCAGCGGAGCAAAACACCCCACCTTTTCTCCTGTATTCTTTTCAGTTTCATGAAACCTTAAGAACCATATAACATTGGAAGTTTAATGTGCAGTGCTGTTGTTTTCATCTGACCACTACATGTCAATACAATGTTTGTAACAGTATTCATTTTACTTGATCTGTAAGTGTTAAAAAGATAATATTACTAATGATAAATGTTTGGAGATTTGTTTTGACATTTTATGTGATATATAGATATAATCATAATACATATCTTTATGGTAATAATGGAGTTTGGGAGGCGTTTTCCCATTTCTTCTTGTGTGGACATTTCCTACTTTGCCTCTGCTAGTGCTCCAGCATATGTGCAGCCACAGAAACTGTAAGATAGCTCTACAGGTAAAGGTCCAACAGCTCCCTCTACTGGTGCAAAGAGTCAGGACATGCTCAGTCACAGAAACTGTAAGAAAGCTCTACAGGTAAAGGTCCAACAGCTCCCTCTATTGGTGCAAAGAGTCAGGACATGCTCAGTCACACTAAAATGCAGCAGACCAGTCAGTGAGCAGACCGTGTGGAGCTGCATGGACTTTCTGTGGGTTTCCCTAATGATGTGTGCATTCTTGAGGAAATGTACGTGGTTTCTGCTTGTAGTTATGGATAATTTGATCACTATTGCAGTTTACACATAGCCTGTGTCTCAGTAGTAGTTAGCTGCACTTTGCTTGCACTGCAGCTACATTTGGATTGTGAGGACTTAATGATGAATATTTCGTTTTTAATGCCGATTTTTCAACTCAGTCTGTTTCTTGGGATTGTGACCATGCTCATTACAGTTTAAAGGTCGAAATATGTACTGTGGTTAACAGTCAGTATATAAAGCTATCATGCTGTTTAGCCGTCTATAGGGTCGAACACTGTACTCGTGAAACCCCCCCTTGAGCTGCAATTTCATCCTCTTCTTCAGATTTCATCATGCAGCAGGTGACATCTCACATCCCATCAGTTAATCAGTTCTTCTCTGACCTGGCATCGACTCAGTCTTTGTCCGGGCAATCATGCAGTAGTTCACACAGTTTTTCTGACTTCAGCGTACATCATTTCAGACCGGCAATAGCAGTCCATCGAATTATGAAGCAACGACTTCCTCAGCGGAAGGTGTTGCTCGAGCATGCCCCGACGGCAGCAAGCCCCGACGGCAGCATGCATCGACGGCAGCAAGCCCTGACGGCAGCATGCATCGACAGCAGCACGCATCGACAGCAGCACGCCCCGACGCGCGCGGACTGCGAGGGCCCGTTCAACGCTGCTTGCAGCTTTAATTAGGGCCCGAGCAGGGAACCTGCAAGGACCCTATTGTAATTGAATTGTTTTTAGGGCCCGAGCAGGGAACCTGCGAGGTCCCTATTGAAATTGTAATGATTCTTCTTCTTCTTCTTCTTCTTTTTTTTTTCCTTTGTCCAAAATGATCGCATTTTTCACTGCCTGAACATACCCCAAAACTCACCAAACTTGGAATATAAGTCACACCTGGCGAAAAATTTTATAATCTATTGTCGTCCTGAATTTCCACCACTAGGTGGCGCTGTTATTAAGGAAAGCGCGTTTTGGCTAATAACTCCCATATACTTAGTCGCACACTCAAAAACCTTACATCGACGCATTCAGTGAATTGTGCTGAATCTCGTGGTATAGGCCACGCCCATTTCCGCCTACCGTTTTTTTTCGCTACGTCGCAAAATGTCGAAAACCTACTTTTTCGAACTCCTCCCAGGCGATTTCACCGATTTGCACGAAACTTGGCACACAGCATCTCTGGACCCTCCTGACAAAAAGTTATTAAAGGATTCTAATTAAAATAAATAATTTTGAAGTTATTAAATAACAACTTCCTGCAGATTTGGTTACGAACAGGAAGTGTTGCATATCTCCACATTGGTGTGGTCTTATGACATGAAACTCAGGATACTACTTCCCCATGAGCCCCTGAGGCGCTGTGCAAAATTTTAGGCGATGACCACAAGGTGGCGCTCTTTAAATTGATGTATTTTATATCTCCACAACAGTGCATCGGAATAAGACGAAACTTGGTACATTTATTGTCAGTGCCCTCCTGAGGACATCTAAGGAAGGGTTTACCGATCCACCACTAGGTGGCGCTCTGGCGTCACTTTAATTGCATAATTGGCCCTGTGCCCACACCATAACACTTATGGAAATCAAATTCATAGAGGTGCTATAGAATGGCCCCTGCGACTCACTCACCGAAAATGACCACCAGGTGGCGCTATTTTCAATTTAAAAGCGTTTTTGGCTCATAACTCCCACTTAATATGTTCCACATTATCAATCCACATATATTTGTATTCACTGAATTTAGCTGAATTGTTTGATGTAGGCCACGCCCACTTTTGCAGTAACTTTCCGTTCGCAAAATCGCGACAAATGAAAAACGTACTTTTTCGAACTCCTCCTAGAGAATTTAACCAATTTGCACCAAACTTTGCATGTAGCATCTGTAGACCCTCCTGACAAAAAGTTATCAAAAGAATTTTGATAGTCCATAAACTGCCCGAAAAATAAAATGACAAATTCCTGCATATTGTGTTGAAATCAGACAATCTTGCATATCTTTACAAAATACTGTCTGATTATCACATGAATACTCTTCATTGTGTGGTATGGCATGATGAGGCTTTGTGTAAAATTTGGTGCATATCGGCCAATAGATGGCGCTCTGGTCGCAGTCTAATCAGTGTCAATGGGATCTTCAAGTCCTCTTCAAAACTCATTGACCTTCATCCTTTTCTTGTCCCTCATAGACACTCCATTCCAACTTTAAGAGAGTCAGAAGACCTCAAACTATTGGGCATGTAATCAGTTTTTGAAAATCTTTTACGGTTTTCAAATCATCACAGTTTTAGTTTTAAGGATTTTTAGGCCGTCTTCTGATTTGTGTAATATGTTACTACTAATTGTCAACATTGTTCTGCTTCTAAGGCAGCGGAGCAAAACAACCCACCTTTTCTCCTGTATTCTTTTCAGTTTCATGAAACCTTAAGAACCATATAACATTGGAAGTTTAATGTGCAGTGCTGTTGTTTTCATCTGACCACTACATGTCAATACAATGTTTGTAACAGCATTCATTTTAGGAGGAGGAGGAAATAATTTACGTACGAAGATTGGCATAATTCAACATGGCATCCAAAAGCAAAATGGCAGACTAAGTATTGATGCTGAGATTTGTTCGGGGAGACAGCCTCTACAGTTACAAGCAGTTTGGTGTGGATAGGACATTTTATGTTGAAGTTATAAAGCCTCGATGCTTGACGGCGTGAGGACAAAATGGTATCCACCGAACGGCCAACATAACCATCGCGCATTTGAATGATTTCCATAAATTTTGTTCTTCGAGGCATGAAGAAAATTACTGAGTTAATTTGAAGACTGTGGTGTTTAAGCTCTAGGACAAGATAATTTTCAAAGTAGGCATGATTTGGACAAAAACGCCGCCACACATCTAAATGACTGCCTTCCTGTTGGACTGACACTAGGAGTCCAAATGGGTTTTTTGTGCGTCCGGTCATGAGGAATATGCGTACCAATTTTCGTCCTTCTATGTTACAAGTAGGAGGCGGGGCATCACAATAGGGGGCGCTACAGAGCCCACGCGTCACGGCCACGCCCCATGACTACACAGATCTCATCAGGGCGACTCCCTCTGCATTCCTGAGAGATTTGGCCGAGATAAGACATTGTATGAAGAAGTTATGAGGACACGATGCTTTACGGCGAAGGATTCGAATTGCCCGCTCCACTGTGGCCAGCAGGTATGACGTAGGATAAAGATTTCTATAACTTTTCATCTTCAAGGTCAGAGGATGCTACTGAGTGACTTTGAAGTCGGTGGTGTTACATCTGTAGGAGGAGATAATTTAAGTACGAAGATTGGCGATATTTCAACATGGCGGCCAAAAGCAAAATGGCAGACTAAGTATTGATGCTGAGATTTTTTCGGGGAGACAGCCTCTACAGTTAAAAGCAGTTTGGTGTGGATAGGAAATTGTATGTTGAAGTTATAAAGTCTCGATGCTTGACGGCGTGAGGAAAAAATTGTTTCCACGGCCCCGCCCACTAAAGTTTGGCGCAGCTGAATGAATTCCATAACTTTTGTTCTCCAAGGCATGAAGAAAATTACTGAGTTAATTTGAAGACTGTGGTGTTTAAGCTCTAGGACAAGATAATTTTCAAAGTAGGCATGAATTGGACAAAAACGCCGCCACACATCTAAATAGCTGACTTCCTGTTGGACTGACACTAGGGGTCCCACTGGGTTTTTTGTGCGTCTGGTCATGAGGAATCTACGTATTGAATTTCGTTCTTCTACGCACTTGTGGGAGGCGGGGATAAACATTAGGGGGCGCTACAGAGTCCGCAGGTCACGACCACGCCCATTGACAATGCAGGATCGCTTTTTTCGCTTAACGTGACGCAAATTCCAAATTTGGAGAGTTTTCGATTATGTTCAGGCATCCAAAACTGCAGTCGATGTCGGATCGGAATAATAATAATAACGAAGAATAATTCTTCCAATTACAATAGGGACCTCACAGGTCGATGACCTGCTCGGGCCCTAATAATTCTTCCAATTAAAATAGGGACCTCACAGGTCGATGACCTGCTCGGGCCCTAATTACAATTTCAATAGGGACCTCGCAGGTTCCCTGCTCGGGCCCTAATTAAAGCTGCAAGCAGCGTTGAACGGGCCCTCGCAGTCCACGTGCGTCGGGGCGTGCTGCCGTCGATGCATGCTGCCGTCGGGGCTTGCTGCCGTCGGGGCTTGCTGCCGTCGATGCATGCTGCCGTCGGGGCTTGCTGCTGTCGGGGCATGCTCGAGCAACACCTTCCGCTGAGGAAGTCGTTGCTTCATAATTCGATGGACTGCTATTGCCGGTTTGAAATAATGTCTGCTGAAGTCAGAAAAACTGTGTCAACTGCTGCATGATTCCCCGGACAAAGACTGAGTCGATGGTCCGCCTCTGGAGCTGGCTGAAGAGAATGTGCACACTAGGCATGATGCAATGAAATAGTTTCAGGAAGAAGCTGAGTATCATCCTCCAGTAGCCTCACAAACCTTCTAGCTTCTCGCACAGTGGTAGGCTCAATCTCCCCTAATGCTTTCAAAACACTGGATGATGGAGATGTTCCATCTCACTCTGTTTGCTCTTGGGAGTCTGTGTGCCACAATTGTGTCACACACACTGGTTCTCTCTGGAGATCTTGAAAAAAATCCATGAAAGCCAGCCAGGTCAGAGAAGAACTGATTAACTGATGGGATGTGAGATGTCACCTGCTGCATGATAAAATCTGAAGAAGAGGAAGAAATTGCAGCTCATGGGGGAGTTGCTGTTGTGCTTGTCCCTCTGGGGCTTTAACAGCCAAAAGTCCTACATCTAAAATAAGACCATCAGCCGAAAGCCAACAAGATTTCCTACATGTCTATGTATATATTGTCTATGTGAAGTTAAAGATGTGGGATCAAAATCAAGCTGAAGAGAACTTTTTCTACAGTTCTTCCAGCTGCTCTCCACTGTAGCTATGATGTCACGCATTCTATTTCACGCAACACCAGTGTTGGGAATAACGGCATTAGAATAAACGGCGTTACTCACAGCGTTACTTTTTTCAATAACAGTTAACCTAATCAATATTACTATTTCCATCGTTACAATGCCGTTACCGACTATTAAATGTGGCGTGTGACAAACTGAAGCTGATCACTGAAGCTGTTGTCATCCATCTCGGCTCTCAGCCGCCGGAGCTGCAGAGCTGTATTTTTTTTCCTCCGGTGAGGGAGGAGGGAGGAGCGAGACAACCGCATAAGTGATGATGATTGGCTCCCTAACGTTGACTTAGAGTTCTTAAGCCAATCAGTGGCAATGTTCGGTTTACACACAAGCCACACACGCACACAGCAGCCTCACACACTCAAACTAGCAGAGGGGAACTGTGGTAATGGTGAGTCCGGAGGGAAAGTTGATGTTTTCAAAGTGGAATTACAGACACTACTTTAATCTCCTTTGTCCACATCCGTTGTAAGCAACTCTGAGCACACCTTTTACAAAACACTGGCCAAAACTCTGTTGCTGACGCTGTTGATGATGATAGCAGGCCAGGTGTGGCTAACCTGTGCTCTGCGAACAGCTTCACAGAAACTTGTGACACAGACTGAACTGAATGCAATGATAGACAGGTATGTTGTTGAGAACTTGCTCCCGTTATCAACAGCTGACTCAGACTCCTTCAGAGCACTCATTGACAAAATATCGGGGAGAGCAGGTGCCGGTCAAAGAAAAACATTTTCTAAATACATTTGTAGCCAAGCAGCTAAAATGACTGCCGAGCTCAAAAGGATGAAGATAAAAGAAAAAGAAAAAAAAAGTAGCGCAACAGTTAATTTCCTGGTAACTAATTACATTTATAGTGGAGTAATTCTGTTACTAACTCAGTTACTAGTTATTAGTTTGGGAGAAGTACTTAGTAACTATCACTAATTACTTTTTAAAAGTAATGTGCCCAACACTGCGCAATACACCTACATTATAAAATCAGAAGACGGCCTACAAATCCTTGAAAGTAAAACTGTGATGATTTGAAAACCGTAAAAGATTTTCAAAAACTGATTACATGCCCAATAGTTTGAGGTCTTCCGACTCTTTTAAAGTTGGAATGGAGTGTCTAGCTCAAGTATGAGGGACAAGAAAAGGATGAAGGTCAATGAGTTTTGAAGAGGACTTGAAGATCCCATTGACACTGATTAGACAGCGACAAAAGCGCCATCTATTGGCCGATTTGCACCAAATTTTACACAAAGCCTCATCATCCCATAACACACAATGAAGAGTATTTTTGTGATAATCAGACAGTATTTTGTAAAGATATGCAAGATTGTCTGTTTTCAACACAATATGCAGGAATTTGTTATTTTATATTTCGGGCAGTTTTTATGGACTATCAAAATTCTTTTGATAACTTTTTGTCAGAAGGGTCTACAGATGGTACATGCAAAGTTTGGTGCAAATTGGTCAAATCGTCTAGGAGGAGTTTGAAAAAATAGGTTTTCCTTTGTGTGGAAATTTGCGAATGGAAAATTACTGCAAAAGTGGGCGTGGCCTACATCAAACAATTCAGCTAAATTCAGGGAATACATATATATGAGGATTAATGATGTGAAACATATTAAGTGGGAGTTATGAGCCAAAAATGCTTATGATTTTTGAAGAGGACTTGAAGATCCCATTGACACTGATTAGACTGCAACCAGAGCGCCATCTATTGGCGGATTTGCACCAAATTTCACACAAAGCCTCATCATGCCATACCACACAATGAAGAGTATTTATGTGATAATCAGACAGTATTTTGTAAAGATATGCAAGATTGTCTGTTTTCAAAACAATATGCAGGAATTTGTCATTTTATATTTCGGGCAGTTTATGGACTATCAAAATTCTTTTGATAACTTTTTGTCAGGAGGGTCTACAGATTCTACATGAAAAGTTTGGTGCAAATTGGTCAAATCGTCTAGGAGGAGTTCGAAAAAGTAGGTTTTTCATTGTTTGCAAATTTGCGAATGGAAAGTTACTGCAAAAGTGGGCTTGGCCTACATCAAACAATTCAGCTAAATTCAGGGAATACATATATATGAGGATTAATAATGTGGAACATATTAAGTGGGAGTTATGAGCCAAAAACGCCTTTAAATTGAAAATAGCGCCACCTGGTGGTCATTTTCGCTGAGTGAGTCACAGGGGCCATTCTATAGCACCTCTATGAATTTCATTTCCATAAGTGTTATGGTGTGGGCACAGGGCTAATTATGCAATTAAAGTGACGCCAGAGCGCCAACTACTGGTGGAACGGTAAACCCTTTGTCAGATGTCCTCAGGAGGGCACTGACAATAACTGTACCAAGTTTCGTCTTATTCCGATGCACCGTTGTGGAGATATAAAATGCATCGATTTAAAGAGCGCCACCTTGTGGGCATCGCCTAAAATTTTGCAGATGTTCTCAGGGGTTGATGGCAAAGTAGTATCCCGAGTTTCATGTCATTAGACCACATCAATGTGGAGATATGAAACAGTTCCTGTTTGTAACCAAATCTGCAGGAAGTTATTATTTAATAACTTGAGTATTGTGTGGCCTATCAAACATTTTTTTGATAATTTTTTGCCAGTAGGGTCCACAGAAGCTATATGCCAAGTTTAGTGCAAATCGGTGAAATTCCCTGGGAGGAGTTCAAAAAAGTAGGTTTTTGACATTTTGCGACGTAGCGAAAAAAAATGCTAGGCGGAAATGGGCGTGGCCTATACCAGGAGATTCAGCACAATCCACTGAACGCGTGGATATATGGTTTTTGAATGTGCGACAAAGTATATGGGAGTTATTAGCCAAAACGCGCTTTCCTTAATAACAGCGCCACCTGGTGATGGAAATTCAGGACGACAATAGATTATAAAATTTTTCGCCAGGTGTGACTTATATTCCAAGTTTGGTGAGTTTTTGGGTATGTTCAGGCAGTGAAAAATGCGATCATTTTGGACGAAGGAAAAAAAAAGGAATAATAATCATTACAATTACAATAGGGACCTCGCAGGTTCCCTGCTCGGGCCCTAATTAAAACTGCAAGCAGTGATGAACGGGCCCTCGCAGTCCGCGCGCGCGTCGGGGCGTGCCGCCGTCCAAACGCGCCGCGGCTTAAGCCCCGTTCCTCGATCGTTGTTCACGGAGGCGGCAACCGCCTGCGTTTGGGACGGTGCATATCAGCCTCTTCTCCCAACGTGTGTTTGTAACGCGGTGGGTTGCCCCTGCCAGTATCAAGCGCTTTCAGGTGAAGTCAGAACAACTTCGTGCAATCCACAGAAATCCTAATGGGCTGCAGGTGAATGATTTCTAAAACATTTAATAATCGGGTACGTTTTGACAATCGATTCTGCACCGTTACGTTGTGTGAAGTGTTACGGCCTTCTCTAGATTGGAAGTGGGACAGAGAAGGGGGGGTTGTGGCTTGCAGTAAACTTCCTCCGCCCTAAATTCAAACCTGGGTCCACTGCGTATGTGGCATGCACTCCAACCACTCGACCACCGGCGCAGATAAGACACTGCCTTCTGTTGTCACCGTGAAGGCAGCGCATCATAGGGGAGGATGGAAGTGGAATGCCACAGATTTAGATAGGTAGTGGAGTGCAGCCAGATGTGATTCTTCCTTTTGGAAAGGGACAGCGGTCAAGTGACCAGGTTTGACGAGCGTCCTGCAGTAGCGGTGTTTAACCAAAGAACTCACTCAGTTGTTTCATATCGAAGTGGAATTCACTTCGTTCATCGCGGAAGAGTTGGGCAGAATCACAACTACACACATCTTGTTGTGTGCCACATTGACAGGGCAGACACAACACGCAAATGGCATTCTTAGCAAATTGGCTTATTTGAAAATTGTGTGCTGTGGCTCACTACCACTCACTTATCCATTATGTGGCTCAACCCATTACCATTCAAATATGCCCTGTTGTAACGTGCAATTCAGACAAAACTACCTGCAAATGCCATGTACATCTGACTATGTTTGTCATCACTGCACATAATAAGTGCAGAATAATGCTTCACTTGCCCTCTTTCAAAAATGTATTCATGGCTGTCTATCAGTGTCAAGCTTTTGATCTAAGTTCTGCTTTGTTTACTAGTTTTTATCCCAAGAAGTGCATGCTGCCACCTTTTAAAGTTTCAATAAAATCTGATGAATATGATACATGTGCCTTGAAAGACAACAGTGCCATCTAGTGGCGACTTGCATCACCTACACCATCAATTCATGTGCTTCTAAGCAAAATTGACCACTTCCTGTTTAACTGAGAGTGTGGGTGTAAATGAGTCATTTGTGCGTCTTGTCATGACACACATGCGTGCCTCATTTCATTCATGTACATGCATGTAGGACGCCCAAATTGCCTGAAATAAAACTTGCTTAATGTTTCCAGTGGGTGGCGCTATGGATATGACACAGTATTGATGCACAGATCTATTCAGGGCCACTCCCTCTAGATTCCCTCTAGATTTGGCCGAGCTAGGAAATAGTATGAAGGAGATATCAGCACTTGATGCTTCATGACGAAGGATTGTTATGGCAGGCTCCACAACTGCCAGCAGGTATGACTTAGGATAAAGATTTTAATAACTTTTCATTTTCAAGGTCAGAGGATGCTACTGAGTGACTTTGAAGTCGGTGGTGTTACATCTGTAGGAGGAGATAATTTACGTACAAAGATTGGCATAATTCAACATGGCGGCCAAAAGCAAAATGGCAGACTAAGTATTAATGCTGAAATTCGTTCGGGGATACAGTCTCTACAGTTACAAGCAGTTTGGTGTGGATAGGAAATTGTATGTTGAAGTTATGAAGCCTCGATGCTTGACGGCATGAGGACAAAATGGTTTCCACCGCACCGCCCACTAAACCTTGGCACAGCTGAACGATTTTAATAACTTTTGTTCTTCAAGGCATTAAGAAAATTACTGAGTTAATTTGAAGATTGTGGTGTTTAAGCTCTAGGACAAGATAATTTTCAAATTAGGCATGAATTTGTCAAAAATGCGGCCAAATTTCAAAATAACTGACTTCCTATTGGACTGAGAGTATGCATCCAAATGGGTTTTCCTTGCGTCTGGTCATGATGAATATGCGTACCAATTTTCGTCCTTCTGTGTTACAAGTAGGAGGCGGGGCATCACAATAGGGGGCGCTACAGAGCCCACGCGTCACGGCCACGCCCCATGACTACACAGATCTCATCAGGGCGACTCCCTCTGCATTCCTGAGAGATTTGACCGAGATAAGACATTGTATGAAGAAATTATGAGGACACGAGGCTTCACGGCGAAGGATTCGAATTGCCCGCTCCACTGTGGCCAGCAGGTATGACGTAGGATAAAGATTTTAATAACTTTTCATCTTCAAGGTCAGAGGATGCTACTGAGTGACTTTGAAGTCGGTGGTGTTACATCTGTAGGAGGAGATAATTTAAGTACGAAGATTGGTAATATTTCAACATGGCGGCCAAAAGCAAAATGCCAGACTAAGTATTGATGCTGAAATTTGTTCAGGGAGACAGCCTCGACAGTTACAAGCAGTTTGGTGTGGATAGGAAATTGTATGTTTAAGTTATAAAGCCTCGATGCTTGATGGCGTGAGGAAAAAATGGTTTCCACCGCACCGCCCACTAAAGTTTGGCGCAGCTGAATGATTTCAATAACTTTTGTTCTTCAAGGTATGAAGAAAATTACTGAGTTAATTTGAAGACTGTTGTGTTTAAGCTCTAGGACAAGATAATTTTCAAAGTAGGCATGAATTGGACAAAAACGCCGCCACACATCTAAATAGCTGACTTCCTGTTGGAGTGACAGTATGGTCCCCCAGACTTTTTTGTGCGTCCGCTCATGAGGAATCTGCGTATTGAATTTCGTTCTTCTACGCACTTGTGGGAGGCGGGGATGAACATTAGGGGGCGCTACAGAGCCCGCAGGTCACGACCACGCCCAATGACAATGCAGGATCGCAATTTTCGCCAGATGTAACATATATTCCAAATTTGGTGAGTTTTTGGGTATGTTCAGGCATCCAAAACTGCATTCAAACTTGGAGAAGAAAATTTCTGTCCTTCCAATAACAATAGGGACCTTGCAGGTCTACCTGCTCGGGCCCTAATTACGATTACAATAGGGACCTCGCAGGCTCCCTGCTCGGGCCCTAATTAAAGCTGCAAGCAGCGTTGAACGGGCCCTCGCAGTCCACGCGCGTCGGGGCGTGCTGCCGTCGATGCTTGCTGCCGTCGGGGCATGCTCAAACAACACCTTCCGCTGAGGAAGTTGTTGCTTCATAATTCGATGGACTGCTATTGCCGGTTTGAAATAATGTACGCTGAAGTCAGAAAAACTGTGTGAACTGCTGCATGATTCCCCGGACAAAGACTGAGTCGATGCTCCGCCTCTGGAGCTGGCTGAAGAGAATGTGCACACTAGACATGATGCAATGAAATAGTTTCAGGAAGAAGCTGAGTATCATCCTCCAGTAGCCTCACAAACCTTCTAGCTTCTCGCACAGTGGTAGGCTCAACCTCCCCTAATGCTTTTAAAACACTGGATGATGTCACCTTTGTGCTAAAACAGTGTTCACTGCACAGATATGGATGTTCCATCTCACTCTGTTTGCTCTTGGGAGTCTGTGTGCCACCACTGTGTCACGCACACTGGTTTTCTCTGGAGATCTTGAAAAAAATCCATAAAAGCCAGCCAGGTCAGAGAAGAACTGATTAACCCTCGTGATGTCTTTCCATTTCACCCCACAGAGGGTTACAGTGACCCCTCCAGGACAATGGCAGGGACAGGGCTGGTGTCTCATCGTTGTAGCGCCGCCTAGTGACTATACACAGTATTGCAGCAGTACATCTAATATGATTGTAGAAGGAAGGCAGAGGGTCACAGTGACCCCCCCCAGGACAACCCTAGTGTGGCAGGGGCAGGGCTGGTGTCTTATCATTGTAGCTCCATCTACAGACTATACACAGTATTGCAGCAGTAAATCTAATATGATTGTAGAAGGAAGGCAGAGGGTCACATTGACCCCCACCCAGGACAATGCTAATGCAGCTTTGGGGCAGCGGGGCTCAGTGTCCACAGAGGGTCATATTGACACCCCCCCCCCCCCCCCCCCCCACCCAGGACAATGCTTAAGCAACTTGGGGCAGCAGGGCTAAGTGTCCACAGAGGGTCATATTGAACCCCCCACCCAGGACAATGCTAATGCAGCTTGGGGCAGCAGGGCTAAGTGTCCACAGAGGGTCACATTTGACCCACCCAGGACAATGCTAATGTGGCTGGGGCAGGGCTGGTGTCTCATCATTTTAGCACCATCTAGAGACTATACACAGTATTGCAGCAGTAATTCTAATATGGTTGTAGAAGGAAGGCAGAGGGTCACATTGACCCACCCAGGACAATGCTAATGCAGCTTGGGGCAGCGGGGCTAAGTGTCCACAGAGGGGTCACATTGACCCCCACCCCAGGACAATGCTAGTGCAGCTTTGGGGCAGCGGGGCTAGGTGTCCACAGAGGGGTCACATTGACCCACCCACCCCAGGACAATGCTAATGCAGCTTTGGGGCAGCGGGGCTAAGTGTCCACAGAGGGGTCACATTGACCCCCACCCCAGGACAATGCTAGTGCAGCTTTGGGGCAGCGGGGCTAAGTGTCCACAGAGGGTCATATTGAACCCCCCACCCAGGACAATGCTAATGCAGCTTGGGGCAGCAGGGCTAAGTGTCCACAGAGGGTCACATTTGACCCACCCAGGACAATGCTAATGTGGCTGGGGCAGGGCTGTTGTCTCATCATTTTAGCACCATCTAGAGACTATACACAGTATTGCAGCAGTAATTCTAATATGGTTGTAGAAGGAAGGCAGAGGGTCACATTGACCCACCCAGGACAATGCTAATGCAGCTTGGGGCAGCGGGGCTAAGTGTCCACAGAGGGTCATATTGAACCCCCCACCCAGGACAATGCTAATGCAGCTTGGGGCAGCAGGGCTAAGTGTCCACAGAGGGTCACATTTGACCCACCCAGGACAATGCTAATGTAGCTGGGGCAGGGCTGGTGTCTCATCATTTTAGCACCATCTAGAGACTATACACTCTATTGCAGCAGTAATTCTAATATGGTTGTAGAAGGAAGGCAGAGGGTCACATTGACCCACCCAGGACAATGCTAATGCAGCTTGGGGCAGCGGGGCTAAGTGTCCACAGAGGGTCATATTGAACCCCCCACCCAGGACAATGCTAATGCAGCTTGGGGCAGCAGGGCTAAGTGTCCACAGAGGGTCACATTTGACCCACCCAGGACAATGCTAATGTGGCTGGGGCAGGGCTGTTGTCTCATCATTTTAGCACCATCTAGAGACTATACACAGTATTGCAGCAGTAATTCTAATATGGTTGTAGAAGGAAGGCAGAGGGTCACATTGACCCACCCAGGACAATGCTAATGCAGCTTGGGGCAGCGGGGCTAAGTGTCCACAGAGGGTCATATTGACCCACCCAGGACAATGCTAATGCAGCTTGGGGCAGCGGGGCTAAGTGTCCACAGAGGGGTCACATTGACCCCCACCCCAGGACAATGCTAGTGCAGCTTTGGGGCAGCGGGGCTAAGTGTCCACAGAGGGGTCACATTGACCCCCACCCCAGGACAATGCTAGTGCAGCTTTGGGGCAGCGGGGCTAGGTGTCCACAGAGGGGTCACATTGACCCACCCACCCCAGGACAATGCTAATGCAGCTTTGGGGCAGCGGGGCTAAGTGTCCACAGAGGGGTCACATTGACCCCCACCCCAGGACAATGCTAATGCAGCTTGGGGCAGCGGGGCTAAGTGTCCACAGAGGGGTCACATTGACCCCCCCACCCAGGACAATGCTAAAGCAGCTTGGGGCAGCAGGGCTAAGTGTCCACAGAGAGTCACATTTGACCCACCCAGGACAATGCTAATGTGGCTGGGGCAGGGCTGTTGTCTCATCATTTTAGCACCATCTAGAGACTATACACAGTATTGCAGCAGTAATTCTAATATGGTTGTAGAAGGAAGGCAGAGGGTCACATTGACCCACCCAGGACAATGCTAATGCAGCTTGGGGCAGCGGGGCTAAGTGTCCACAGAGGGTCATATTGAACCCCCCACCCAGGACAATGCTAATGCAGCTTGGGGCAGCAGGGCTAAGTGTCCACAGAGGGTCACATTTGACCCACCCAGGACAATGCTAATGTGGCTGGGGCAGGGCTGGTGTCTCATCATTTTAGCACCATCTAGAGACTATACACAGTATTGCAGCAGTAATTCTAATATGGTTGTCGAAGGAAGGCAGAGGGTCACATTGACATTCACATTTGGGGCAGCAGGGCTAAGTGTCCACAGAGGGGTCACATTGACCCTGACCCACCCCAGGACAATGCTAAGCTGCATAGCTTTGGGGCAGCAGGGCTAAGTGTCCACAGAGGGGTCACATTGACCCCGACCCACCCCAGGACAATGCTAAGCTGCATAGCTTTGGGGCAGCAGGGCTAAGTGTCCACAGAGGGGTCACATCGATCCCGACCCACCCCAGAACTATGCTAAGGTGGCAGGGCTGGTGTCTTATTATTGTAGCGCCGCCTACAGTCTATACACACTATTTCAGTCAGTCAGTCAGTCAGTCAGTCAGTCAGTCAGTCCGTCTTTCAGACATGTCTCCTTCTAGCCTCTCCACCGCTAATGTCAGCTCCTAAATTGAAATGCGCACAGGTCAGGCAGTATGGCAGTGTACATCCTTTGCATATAAATGTCTTACAACCAGAGCACACAGTCTGTGTTTTACGGTCCTTCTTTGCTGGGCATATCTGACACCTCTTCCTCTTGTTGTGTGTTCCAGGTGGGCTGACAGCTGATGAGGTAGTGGTGGTGGTGGTCATTGTCATGGGCTGCTGCTGCTGCTCTTGTCGTTTTCATTGTTGTTTTTCTTCTTCTTCTTCTGCAGCCTCCTCATCCTCCTCCTCCTCCTCAGGCCAATCGTGACATTTAGCACTACTTTTCTGAACAGCTCTCACGACCGAGGCAAACGCTGCCGTGCGAGGCAAACGCTCCCTTTTTTGGATGAGCGGAGTCACCATCGCCTTTCCCAGTTGCTCCAGGAACAGCCTCCTTTTGTTTCGTTTACCCGGCAGCCAGCCGGGGTTGATCTCTCGCCATAACACAAAGGCATTGTACGAAGAAACATCGATGATGTTGTGAAAGATGACCAAGGGCCAGCGGGCTGTCATTCTTCTACAGCTGTATGTTCCAATCACCTTATCTAAGTTGTCTACACCTCCTTTGTAGCTGTTGTAGTCTAGAATGATGGCCAGTTTCCCGTCTTTGCGACGGCCAGCGACAACGTCGTCGGGAGCCTCTGTGTGCAACGTGCTCATGAGCAAAACGTTCTTGTTTTCCTTTGCCATGTAGGACACCAAAGTGGTGTCGGGCGTGAATGCAAACTTTGAGGAGAAAACTTGCCTGTTCTTGGACGTGAGCAGCGCGAGCGGGAGTTCGGGCTTGTTTCTTCTGACCATACCGACCATGGCGATGTCCCTCTCTAAGAGGCGCTGTCCAAGCTCGTAAGAGGTAAAGAAGTTGTCACACGTGACAGTTTTGTTGCCCCCCGTCAGCCCCTCTGTGACATCGAGCACAACCCTCATGCCCTGGTTTTTCTCCGAACCGCCGGCGGTCGGCTTCCCGGTGTAGACTTGCATTTTCCACGCGTAGCTTGACTTTGAGTCACACGCCACCCATATCTTGATTCCATACCTGGCCGGCTTGTTTGGCATATACTGTCGGAAAGGACAACGACCTATTGTGTGTGTGTGTGTGTGTGTGTGTGTGTGTGTGTGTGTAAGACAGAGACAAAGGGAAAAAAGAATCAGAATAACAAACCAAATCAAATAATTGATATCAAATCACTCACTCACTCACTCACTCACACACACACACACACACACACACACACACACACACACGCACACAACAAAAGCATTTATTGTATGCCAACTACTACTACTACCTCTGAAGGGAACCAGTTGCTCATCCACTGTTATGTCAGGCCCTGGGTTGTAGAGGTAAGTAAGCCGCTCTGCCCATTTGTCCCACACCTCTCTTATGGCTGCCAGTTTGTCAGTGGCGCGTCTCTCGGGTCTCGACTCGCGATCGTCAAAGCGTAGCATTCTCGAGTAAGTGTGAAACACTTTGAGAGGCATGGTGGCGCGGAAAATTGCCCTACCGCTCTCCGCGTCCCATAGACTGGCTGCGGCCTCGCCTCGGGACCTGTAGACACCGGCTAAGATTAGCAGCCCTATGTAGGCGCGCAAGTCGGTACGACTCATGTCTTTCCAGTTTTCTCCGTACTTTCGGAAACCCTCCAGATTTGTCATGTCTAGCACAACTTTTTCTATCGCCGGTGTGAGAAACATGAGAAATGTTGACACAATGTCTTGGGCATTGGCAACCGCGTACGCGGTGGGTCCCGATTGGTTTGCTTCTGCTGTAGCTGTTGTTCCCCTTCTTCTTCTCCTTCTCTTTCTTATCCTCATATCTCTGACATTGTCATCATCATCATCATCATCATCAACATCCTCATCATCAACATCGGCATCATCATCGTGTTGCCCTATTACCCTGCGATCTTTGTAAAATGCCACTGAGGACCATTTGATAGTGTTGTTCTTGGACATGTATGTTTCTACTTCTTCTTCTTCTTCTTCAGTTTCTTCTTCTTCTTCTTCTTCTTCTTCTTCTTCTTCCTCAGCCTCAGCCTCTTCTCCTGCGCGACAACCCTCGTCCTCGCGTTCATCCACCACGTCAGATTCTTCAGACACGTCTTCTTCTGAATCAGAGTAGTGTCCCCTGTCGTGTGAGGACATCTCATCCAACACCTGTTTAGCCGTGAAATCCGCAGTCGCGGGTGGATGACATCGCGTCAGACGGACAGTACAGTGCCGGGTTGGTAATGTCGGGTCAGGTGGACTCGACAGTGCCGGTTGGATAACGTCGTGTCGTTTGGACACAACATTTCTGGTTGGATGACATCGCGTCAGACGGACAGTACAGTGCATGTTTGGCAACATCGTATCGGTTGGACAGAACAGGGCCGGTTTGTAAGACCATCAAGTGGTGAGTGTCCGACTGCCGATCGCTCCTCTGATAGTGTCGAGTCCGTTGGGTTTGCCTGGCCACCCCCAGCAAATGTGTACATGCGTATATAAATGTAAGTAGACTGCAGAACAAAACAGCTCCATTTATTCACAACCCTCTCTTGCTCTCTGTCTGTCTGTCTGTCTTGCTCTTGCTCTCGCTTTCGCTCTCTCTCTCTCTCTCTCTCTCTCTCTTTCTCTTTCTTTCTTTGTACTAAGCCTGTGTGCTACACCAAAGTGACCTGTGACCATGGCGAGCACGGTGGATAAAGTGTTAGAAGAAATGCTGAAGGTGGAAGCGGACAATGCCCAGAGGCCAGGCTCAATCAAGTGGGCTTCGCGCATCCAGATGCTGCTGGGGTGGAAGCACGACATAGCAGAGAAACACCATGGTATTGGACGCTTTCTGGATCTTATCCTGACAGATTCAGAGTCAGATGCTGAGCTCCTTGACTGTTATCATGCTAAGGAGAATCCAGTTAAACTGATGTACAAAGTCATCGATCGCTGCCTCGAGAGCGAGGAAAGCGCAATGAAATTCCTACAGGTCTTATTTCAGACGCAGAAATTCCTCTACTTGGACCTGCTAAAAGACGGACCCAGTGGCAAGTTTGGTGAGTATGTGCGACCGAAAGCAAAATAATCAAGGCCTCAACAAGGGGAGGGATCGTCACACGCTGCTGCTGCTGCTGCTTCTGCTGCTGCTCAACTGAAGTAATAATTTTCTGCATGTTTTTTGTTTGTTTGTTTGTTTGTTTGTTTGTATTGTTTCGTTTCAGTCAGGAAAGATCCTCCCGTGGTGGAATTGACAGAGAAGGTGCGTTCTGCGCTCGGCGATAAGGTCGCGCATCTCAAAAACATGACGGCGACACCCCTTTACAAGAACAGGATCGTGAATGTCAACTGCGCCCTGGACGTACTGATGCGATACAATCAGCTGCTTCCAGAGGAATACGCCGAGTTTGGGGTAAACAATCGCAATATCACCGCTATGATTCGGCTACTGCAGAAACTGTGCAGCGACACCACCATCCCTCAAGCCAACCGGGAGTTCATCTCATTGGTGGTGGCCTCCTTCAACATGCACGCCTTTGACCTTCCGATGATGCCTATGAATGATGTGCTAGTGTTTGTAAAGTAAAATGGAAAAAAATAAAATGAAATAAAATGTTACTGTGCCAATCTACATGTCATGTCGGTGTGTGTTACAAATGAAATAAAACTATATTGAACTGAAGAAACTGGTTGACTGGTGGGATTACATTGTGTCAGAAATCCACATTCATCTCCGTTTTCGCGTAACAGCACAAGGTTGCCAAAGTGAAAGGTGCAGCACAGGCTGTATAAAAACAAAACTAAACAAAAAAAACCCAACAAAAACCCAAACATGTCAGATGACATTTAGACTCATCTCCGTGTTCGCGTAACAGCACAGGTTTGCCAATGCCAACAGTACAGCACAGGTTGGATAACATCGCGTCACATGCGTATATAAATGCTTACAAGTAGACTGCAGAACAACAGCTCCATTTATTCACAACCCTCTCTCTTTCTGCGTACTAAGCCTGTGCGCTGCTACACCAAAAGTCTGTGACCATGGCGAGCCCCGTCGATGTGAACACGGTGGACAAAGTGTTAGAAGAAATGCTGAAGGCAGAAGCGGACAGTGCCCAGAGCCCAGGCTCAATCAAGTGGACTTCGCGCATCCAGATGTTGCAGGCGTGGAAGCACGACATAGCAGAGAAACACAGCCACGTGAGCTGCTATGTGGATTGTTTACGGACAGGAGATTCGGATAATGATCTCCTCAGGTCTTATCACTGCAAGATCAATCAGGTTGAGATGATGCCCAAACTCATCGATCGCTACCTCGAGAGCGAGGAAAGCGCAATGAAATTCCTACGGGTCGTTTTTCAGGTGGATAAATACATGTATTTAGACCTGCTAGAATGCGGACCCCAGGGGAAGTCTGGTGAGTATGTGCTATGCTGAGCGAATTGATCAAGGCCTGGAATACGAACGATCACCACCACACGCTGTTTGTTCAGCCAAAGTGATAATCTTCTGCACGTTTGTTTGTTTGTTTGTATTGTATGTTTCAGTCAGGAGAAATCCTCCCGTTGTGCATTTGACGGAGAAGGTGCGTTCTGCGCTCGGCGATAAGGTCGCGCATCTCAAAAACATGACCACGACACCCCTTTACAAGAACAGGATCCTGAATGTCCAATGCGCCCTGGACGTACTGATGCAATACAAGCAGCTGCTTCCAGAGGAATACGATGAGTTCGAGGTAAACGCAGACGATACCGCCGCTATGACTCGGCTACTGCAGGAACTGTGCAGCGACACCACCATCCCTCAAGCCAACCGGGAGTTCATCTCATTGGTGGTGGCCTCCTTTAACATGCACGCCTTTGACCTTCCAAAGATGTCCAAGGAAGATGTGCTAGTGTTTGTAAAGTAAAATGAAAAAAAAAAAAAAGATCTTACTGTGCCAATCTAGATGTCATGTTGATGTGTGTTACAAAATGAAATAAAACTATATATTGAACTGAAGAAACTGGTTGACTGGTGGGATTACATTGTGTCAGAAATCCACATCCATCTCCGTTTTCACATAACAGCACAAGGTTGCCAAAGTGAAAGGCACAGCACAGGCTGTAGGAAAAAAAAACCCAAAAACCACAAAAAAGATCCTAAACGTGTCAGATGACATTTAGACTCATTTCCCTGTTCGCGTAACAGCACAGGCTTGTCAATGCCAACAGTACAGCGCAGGTTGGATGACCTCGCATCGGTTGGAACACATAGTGTCTGTCTGATGACCTCGCATCGGTTGGATGACCTTGCATCGGTTGGAACACATAGTGTCTGTCTGATGACCTCGCGTCAGTTGGATGACTTCGTGTTAGGTGGACAGCATAAAGCTGGTCAGATCCAATGCTGACAGAGATAGCTCAGTCACAGCACTGGTTTCATATAGATGTGGACACTGCAAGCACTTCATTCATTCATTCATTCATTCATTCATTCATTCAGAGAGCTTAATTCTACTCTTGGGGTTTTGTTTTGTTTTTTTCCCCCGTCTGTTATAATGGACGCCTTTGTCGAGACCAAGTTGAGAGAGTGGGGTTTGGAGTGTCATATCCCAAACTTTGCATCTGAAGGGATTGACACAAAAAAGTTCCTGAGTCTGACAGAGGAGAGCAACAGACCCTTGCTGTACAAGTTGTGAGGAAAGATTGGACCCTCTGCAAAGCTTAGAGAATGTATCCGACGCTTCAAAAGGGAAAATGATGGCTATGTCCATGACATGAAGACTGAAGACGGGTAAAGACTCAGAGTAACAACCTGTGTTTGTGTGATGTGTAATTGTTACCCTCGACCTTGATCGTAGAACAAGTCATCTCTGTATTTTTATCTATTTTTTTATTCATTTTGTTTTTTTTGTTTTTTTTACAGCTCCCAGCTCTAAGAAGCCTCTCGGGCCCCGCTATGAAGCTTCTCATGTCTCAAGTATTATGTGATGTGATGCGATGTACTTTGCTTTGCTGGGCTGAATAAAAAAACAGGAAAACTCTGAGAAATGTCTACCAGTTTTGTCCTCATATTCTTCTGTATTCTTCTGCCTTTTGCAGAAATGTTTATGTTTATATGTCTGTGAACTTGTCCCAGACACAAATGTCCACTTGGGACTCAAACTTATTCATCACTGATTATTACAAAATTTCCCACAAAGGTCAACTTCATTATAAAATCATAATGTTCTGAGAAAACACTTCTCTGGCCATTATTCAACACCATAATTCAGATTCATCTTAAGGGACTATCCTACAAATAATTAAAATTGGGTGAGTACACTGCTGTGGATTGGAATGGCAGACTGCAACAACACCATAAACAATGATTTGACACGTGAGGGAGGGGGGAACTGGATTAGGTTTTACCAAATAGCCTTCCCCCACTATCTGTCTTATGATGGGTAGAGAGACTCGTAGGTGTTTGACCTTATTTGACCTGAGGAAAAGGAGTGCATCTCTTTTTCGGGGGGAGATGTGGTTATTTGTTGTAAATTACTAAAAGTAAGTCTCCGGTGATGCGTCCATCCGGAGGTTTGTTGCAGAGCCAGCGTCGCATCTTCTTGCCAGGTCAAGAGGTGAGCAGCTCTCAGGCCCATATGCTGGAAAGAGGAGTCAATTTGGGTGAAAGGTAATCACGGCCGAAACAGGACCTCTTTGAGATGCAGAGGCAAGAGGACAAGTTCCTACAGGATGCAGGTCTACTACTATAAAATAGAAAGGAAGATTGCAACATTTGGTTGTGGCTTTTAGGAATCTTTGCAGTCCTCAGGTGAACCGAGACGGCATCGCTCTCCAGCGGCTCTGAAACCGCCGCCGCCTCCCTGCACAGAGACGAAGCTACTCCCGGCCGTCCAGAGTCCGGGATCCCGCTCTTCGAATAAAAGTAGGCTAAAACATTTACACGACAAGAGTCACACTCGAATGAGATCAGAGTTGGTGTTTGTGGAAGCTTCGAATATATATAGATATATCTCACAAATTCAAAGCCCTCGCCATATCGCCTCAATAGAATAAACATTAATTCGTAGTGATAAATTACCGGTTACTTACACTAAAACCCACCATCGTTTAGAATTCATCTTGTCCTCATCTTATTTCACAATTTCTGTTAATACTGTCACATATTTGAATTATTATTTCACATCCTTTATTCTGCATTTATTTAGTAAATAAACATATTTAACCGCATGTCGTTGTCTGTGCTCTTTTAATTTGAGGTGGGAAACCGATGGTATAGTGGAAAGAATTCATGACTTCAGAATAGGAGCAAATTGAAATTCAACAGATCAATTCGAGACTGATCTTTTGTGTTCAAGCCAAACTTGGACAGTTAATATTCTGGCTAGTTCCCTCCGAGCTAGTCGCACAGAGAATCATCGGAGGTGGTGCCCCGTCTAAAAGTATAATTGATTACCAGTAATTAATTAACCCTTTTTATCAAAGTAGTGTCTCCTACATTGACAACAAGAAAATCTACTGAAAAACACCAGACTCCTTTCATCAGTAGAAGCATAGAAATTGACAGACGCCCTTCATTGTTTAAAAATCAGGCTGACACTTGATTTTGGTTCAAGTATCTGTTAAAGTCCGTGTAAAGCAGAAATAAATTTGTGTTATGAGTTTGTCACACCACAGAAACATGTGTCATTGACCACTGAGCCAAAGATTAAAAAAATTGCCAGGTATATAAAATTAGGTCTCAAAATCATAGAAAAACAAGCACTTCTCTCTGCTGTGAAACACTGGGGGCGTGTCAGTTAGAGGCGCTGGAACCACGCCCACGCGCGGGAGGGGAGCTGCCTCCGTGTACTGGACAAGGACGTAACCTACAGTAACAGTGGAAGCAAGCAGCATCATCGGACAGACCCAGCCCGACCTGTTTGAGCCATCAGAGCCAGACACTGATAGTGCTCATCTTCGTTCCTCACAGTCCATGTTTTACATTACACACAAACGTAAAACCCCAGTCTACATATAATTCCTTGTCATAGCTATATTGGTGCACATAAAATATTGCTTGTGGATTATCATTGTGCTGTCAGATGGACTCCGCTCAGGGAATGAGGCCAAATCATGTCATGATTAAATGCAATAAGATTTGCTAACATTACATGGGCATGACAGGATGCACAATGTAAAATCACTTTCAGGATTTGCACCTTCAGCAAAATGCATTTAAATGCCCAAATGTACAATATTTATAACATACATAAGCACACACACACTTATAGCTTAGATCTGGCCCAAAGAAAATCAAGCCCGACCGAGCCGAGCCCATGCAGTGATGCCGGTAACGCGTTACTCTAATCTGACCACTTTTTTTTTCAAATTACTGTGCGTTACTATTATTTTTTGTCATTTTCCTTTTTAAAAATATATATTTTTGCTTTCTTCTTGCATCTCGGGTAGTGACATCACCTGCGCAAGAAGTCACGTTTTCAGCACGAGGACACTCACTCACGTGTAAAACCACGCAGCGGCTCAAACAACATGGAGGGAGGAGTAAGATGCGCCTTTTGTAGCTGGAAATACAGTCATTATTTTGAGTTATTAAAAAAAACACACACTCACACACACACACAAATGCTTGATCAAGGGCTGGCACGACCCGGCCCGAGGATATTGACGGGTCCGCGGTCCAGGTCGGGTCAGGGTCGGGCTCGGGCAGAGACTCTAAACTCTACTTACACTCTCTGGCGGGCACTTAATGCCAGATGAGAGACCTGTTGTCGACGGGAGGATCGCAGACGGGCACATAATGCCGTTGGCGACGATGAGAGCGTGCGCTGTTGGTGGGATGGGAGGATGCAAGCCGGGGACCGAGAAGGTCGGTTCGGCCCCACTGACCAGCGTCAACGGACTCTTCAGATATCCAGACTTTACCTGGTGACAGTTGCTGTAACTATCAGGGGTAAAGTGGACACTGCAGAGACGGGTGATGGTGGTGATTTTAAACTCTCCACAGTAGCTACTCTTGACAAAATCGATCCGCCGTTGCCTTGTTTCCTTACGTTGTCATCTGTAGGAAACTTGCATGAACAGCGCCATTACTCTGCACACTGTGGCATCCAGGAAAGATGCACGAGCGATGTGGAGGAGACATGACTGTTTAGCTGACTGGTTGACTGATTAGCTAGCTGCAAATTATTCTAAGAGATGCTATCATAGACTCAAGAGCGAGCGGAAAAACCACCAAAGCTAATGCGCTGAATGTATTTATACTACTTCCGCAGCAGGGCCGGGTTTATGCAAATCATGGCCGCATTACGTAACACGGCCATGATTTCTGACCCGCCCATTAAATCCTGAACACAGAAATTTTGAAACAGTTTGTGAGCCTAGCTCCAAAATTAAATTCTAAATGGTTGAATGGCTTTTTACATGTTTTAAGGAAATACATTTATGACCTTTTTAATGTGTTTAGAAGCAAATGGCTGAATTTGCTTTACACAGACTTTAAACCAATGCATGATTGGAGTTTTGACACCAGTGTTGGGCACGTTACTTTAAAAAAAGTAATTAGTTATAGTTACTAGTTACTTCTTCCAAAAAGTGACTGAGATAGTAACGGAATTACTCCACTATAAAAGTAACTAGTTACCAGGAAAAGTAACTATTGCGTTACTTTTAATTATTCCCCCTTTTGAGCTCGGCATTCATTTTAGCGTACTCGGCAACCATGTATTTAGAAAATGTCTTCCTGCATGGCGGACCGGCCCCTGTTCTCCCCGATATTTTTGCCAGTGAGTGCTCTGAAGGGTCTGAGTCAGCAGTTGATAACAGGAGCATGTTCTCAACAACATACCTACCTATCATTGCATTCAGTTCAGTCAGTGTCAAGTTTTTGTGAAGCTGGAGCAGAAAAATCCAGCTGTAGCTGCTTGGACAGCTCCATGTCCTTCTTTGTTAGCGGAGCTCATGTTAGCCTCACCTGGCCTGCTGTCATCATCAACAGAGTCAACAACGGTGTTTTTGGCCACTAGTTTTGTAGAAGCGTGTGCCGCTGAGAGATGATTCATTAGATTTGAGTTGCTAACAACGGAAGTAGACAAAAGAGATTAAAGTAGTGTCTGTACTTCCACTTTGAAAACGTCAACTTTCCCTTCGGACTCGCCATTGCTGCAGCTCACCGCTGCTAGTTTGTGTGTGCGAGGCTGCTGTATGTGTGTGTGGTTTGTCTGTAAACTGAACACTGCCTCTGATTGGCTTACAAACTCTCACTCTACCTGAGAGCTATAATCACCATCACTTGTGTGGTTGTCCTACCACCCTCCCAGCTTTGGGATAAACAGCTTTGCAGCTTCGGTGGCTGAGAGACGAGTCGGATGACAACAGCTTCAATGAGTAGCTTCAGGTTGTAACGCGCCACACTTGTCGGTAACGGTAAAGGTGTGGTAACGATGGAAATAGTAATTAGTTAGATTACCCATTACTGAAAAAATAATGCCATTAGTAACTCCGTTTATTTTAACGCTTTTATTCCCAACACTGTTTGAATTTGGACACAGGGTTTCTTTTCTGTGTCAAATAATGTCTCTGGTGTTTTCCGTCACCTGCCTGTGATGATATGTTAAATGTTAAGTGTGTGTTTGTCTTGTCCTCAATACTATTATTTCTGCTTATTACAACTTGAAGCCTGTTTTTACATGCAAAGTGACATTTAGGCTGAGACAGAGCTCTAGTTTATGTTTGTCAAACTTGTTTTTACTTGCACACAAATTTGTTCACATGCACACATTTTCAGTGTGGGCTAACAGAAGCTTTTGTGATGATTTGGTTGTTTCATCTCCACCAGCTTCTTCACTGTTAAAAATGTATTCGAGTTGAGTGTACATTTGCACATACATGCAGTGTTTGGCAGCAGGGGAGCAACACACACCTGGAGCTGATAGACGATAGGAGGTCATAGTAAGCGTTGAGGAGGAATGGCGCTGCGGCTCCTAAAGAGACGTGACAGTACACATCATGATGATGACATGTGTGCGTTTTCAAGGTGTTTCCCTGATGTGCCCCCTGTCAATCTAAACCTGCGGATAAGTTCTAATCATGTGGATGCCGTTACAATGTGTCGTGATTGAGATCCTGATTTTTTGTCATTATAAACACTTGGTGAGTTAAAGTTTTTTGTCGGTGACAGACGCTGTTTTTCGGGCAGAAATGTGACGAGGAGTCGGTAGGACAGGCGGGAGGACAGACGCTTTTCCATGTGCAGCTGTGGTATTTATGTCCTTGTTGCCAAAGACAGTTACAGTTACTACGTTACCATAGTTTGGTTCTCTAATGTTGCTTTGTGGGACATCTCTTTAATCTCTTTATTAATTATTCATCTATTCACACAGGTTCAGTTTCCCAATACTGCACCTCTGATACTATCAGACTAGTATCATATACAGAAGTTATTGAAATGTTCCATAAATAACATGTTTGATTAATGAAAAAAAATAAATAAATCGAGGTTCGTATCGAACCATGGGTCAAAAATCGTGATACAAACCGAATCGTGAGATGGTGTATCGTTACAGCCCTACTAGATTCCACCAGATATGTGTCCGGTTCACCTCCCCTCCGTCACGGCTCCACCACGGCAGTGGAGTTGATATGTACTTTCACTGTAGTCTATGTGTTTACTTCCACTGGCTCCACTGCATTGTGTATCTGCTTCATCCCAGGGCTTCTATTTCTGCCGAATTCTGGTACTTGGTACTGTCTGTTTTCTGTGTCTAGGGACTGGAGCTTGGAGGAAAGTATCGTGGGTGCAGTCTGGTTCTGGTTGACTGGCCCTGAGAGAGAGAGAGTGGAAGAAGGAGATGGTCTGTAATTACTACTCAAGGCCAACTGTCTTCCACATTCCGCATCTGTAAATGATAGAATGCAGGGTGGGAAAGTGAGAGACCTCCGCCGGAAGCACGCAGCTGATGGCAACGTGAGACAAAACCTACCTTACCTCCAGCCAAACAAATTGAAAAGAAAAATGGAAAAGAGCCCATTTTATCTGTACTAAACGATTGGTGGTAAAATGTTATGAATCTACGTTCGGGAAAGGACATACAACCAGCAAGAAAAGCGGAGAGGAGACCGCTAAAACCAACTAACAAACAAAACCCAGAAGAGCGCACGATGGAACAACTGCTCCAGAGATTCACGGAGGAAATCACGGAACAACTGGAAAACTTCAGGAAAGACTTTAAAGTATTCCGGGCCGAAACGAAAGAATCCTTTACTGATTTGAGTCGTGATGTAAAACAACTTAAACAAGAGCTCAAAAACGCCCGAGAGCAGGTGGAGGAGGCAGAGGAGAGACTCGGTATGTGTGAAGAAAGAGAATCAGTCCTCCAGGACATAACAACTCATCTACTGAAAAAGCAAAAGGAAATGACCGTTAAGATGGACTATTTAGAGAGCAAATTGCGACAAAACTCAATTAGGATATACAATGTGAAAGAAGGAGCTGAGGGAGACGACACAGTTGATTTTGTGAAAGGATTTTGTAATGGACAAACTGGGAACAGATCAAGACCTGTTAAAGATAACTAGAGCGCACCGCTCCTCTCCTGCGCGCGCAAATAATGCAGGAGCCCGACCGCGCTCCTTCGTGGTGAACTTCCTGAACTGAGATATAAGACAACAAGTGCTAAAAACCACTTGGGCTAAAAGAGAAATTATGTTTCAAGGAAACAAACTCTACTTTGACCAAGACTTCACCGCAAAGGTGCAACAGGAAAGGAAAAGCTTGTATCCGATCCGAAAGCACCTTCAGGAAAAACAGGTGAAATCACATATAATATTTCCAGCTAAACTAAAAGTGTTCGGAAAAGACGGTGTGACGATTTATGAAGATGCCCACGCTGCAGGATTGGCCCTGGGATATAAGGTCCCAAGGACATATACCTGTGACCTGGAGGAAAAGCTTCAGAAAACAGGCTTATGGGAGGTGATGATACCTAAAGGGGAACGTCGGAGACGAAGGGAAGAGGAAAGACACGACAGGAGAGACTCCGCCGGAAAAAGTTGAAAATGGGAAAACAGCTGTGGGATTGATTTATTGAGAAGCTGCACAGAGAAAAAAAATGGACTATGATGAACTGAATTACTATGGTGTATATACTTGGATAAGTCTTTAGGAAATTTGGAGAGGGGGTAAGACACCTGTAGAGTCTTGTAGAGTCACCTGTAGGGATGAGAGAGGAAGAAAAAAACCAAAGGGAAAAAAAGGGGAAGAGAAGAGAAAAAAATATATATATGTTTAGTATAAATGACTAGTTTAACAGACCCGTTTTTTTTTCTTTTTTCTTTTTTTTTTGGGGGGGGGGAGCTTTGGAGGATGTTGTGGGGGAGGGGAGGGAAGAAAGGGGAAGAAAAGAAAAAAAAATAGTTACAATTTGTGTTAATGCAAATAAATGTGTATTCCTCCTTAGAAAAAAAGGATACAATCTGAGTTAATGCAAACAGATGTGTATTCCTCCTTAGAAAAAAAGGATACAAAAGGATACAATCTGATCCTTAGTTAGAAAAAAAGGATACAATCTGAGTTAACGCAAACAAATGTGTATTCCTCCTTAGTTGGGAAGAAGGGAAGGAGGGGAGAGAGAAGAGAAGGGAAGAAAGGAAAAAAAAGATTTAAAAAAAAAACACTTTTAAAGGAATAGATAGATTAGCCGAGGGGAAGGGTCAAAGTAGGCTCATCCGATATGCTCATCAACTATGTGCTGCAAATGTATTGTTTTTTTTTTTTTTGCGAGGGAGAGTCCCATTTTGTAAGGACCCTTGTATCCATGTGATTTGGTACACATGGAAAACACAAAACTACCTATGGGAAGTGGTAGCATCAATGGAGGTCAAATTTATATTTTCTTTACAATTATTTCTATTTTCCTTTCTTTTTTTTTTATTTGTTTTTGTTTGTTCTGGTGTTTCATACAAGAGGAAATGATGGGATTTGGCTCAATCAGATGAACAGTTGGAAAGGAAACCTAAGGCAGTTTTTGTTTTTCTTTCTTTCTCTTTTTTTTTTTAAAGTTGTTTGGTTTTGAAGGCAAGGGTGGGGATCTTGTATAAAGGGAAGAAACTCAACGATAAAAAAGGTATGCCCCTTTAATGATGACAGACATTAAAGTAATCTCACTTAATGTGAATGGACTAAACAACCCCATTAAGAGGAAAAAAATTCTGTTAAAATTAAAAAGGGAGGGGGGGGGGGGGATATAATATTCCTTCAAGAAACCCACTTATCAAAAGAGGAACATCAAAAATTAGAACGAATTGCTGAGGCTGTAGTCTTTTCCTCATCTCATAGTTCTGCAAGACGAGGAGTTGCAATACTAGTTCGAAATAATATACCATTCCAGGTTGGAAAACTTCTTGCAGATAAGGATGGAAGATATGTATTAGTTGAAGGTAAAATAGAAGAGAAATAAATAACATTGTTAAATATATATAATCCACCAGAGCAGGGACCGGAGCTAATGGCCAAAATGAAAGCATTAATTACTTCAGAGGCAAAAGGGACAACAATAATGGGTGGAGATCTAAATTTGATAATGGATCCAAAGTTAGACTGTCAATATAACGTGAAACATAAAGCAGAGAAAACATCAGCACTGTTAAAGAGAGCAGAAGCAGAAATCGGTATCATAGATGTTTGGAGGAAAATACACCCTAATGAAAGAGATTATACTTATTACTCAAAAGCCCATAATAAATATTCAAGACTAGATTACTTCTTCATGTTTAAATCAGATTTAGAAAAAGTAAAACAAAGCTCTATTGGCAAAATAGATATATCAGATCATGCCATAATATCTATGGAGCTAACATTGGCAATAGAAAAAGGTGTATCAACTTGGAGACTGAACAACTCTCTTTTAAATGATATTGGATTCAAAAAGAGAATGGCAACAACAATAAAACAATACATCGAGATTAATGATAATGGAGAAGTCTCCCCCCTTATGGTTTGGGAGGGAGCTAAAGCAGTCATTAGAGGGGAGATAATAGCTTTCTCTTCATTTAAGAGAAAGCAAAGAGAAAAGGAAAGAAATAACTTGGTAAATAAACTGACAATACCTCAAGAAGAACATAAAAAGAGATCATCCAAACAAATACTGGATGAAATAGATGAAATTAAAAAAAGATTAGATTATCTAGATATGGAGAAAATAGAAAGGGAATTAACCTTTGCCAAGCAGAAATATTATGACAGTGGACCTAGGGCCCAAAAACGTTTAGCATGGAGGCTATGAAGATAGAATAATAAAGCCAGTATATTAAAAATTAAAGATAGAACTGGTAATATGTTAATAAAAAGATCAGAAATAGCAATTTGTTAAATATTACCAAAAATTGTATGCCCTGGAAATACAGGAAATTCGGATGGAAAAAATTAAAAAATATCTGGAATATATCACTCTGCCAGAAGTAACGGAAGATCAAAACAATCATCTAACTAAGCCAATAACAGAGACAGAATTGTATGATACTATAAAAAAGACAAAAACTGAGAAATGTCCTGGAAGTGATGGATTCACAAATGAATTTTATAAAGAATTTCAAACTTTATTAGTACCTTTGCTATGTAAAACCTTTAACTGGGCCCTGGAGAACAGACAATATGCAGATACTTGGAATTCAGCTGTTATCACATTAATTCATAAAGAAGGTAAAGAAATAACAGATTGTGCCTCATATCGCCCAATATCTCTATTAAATGTAGATCATAAATTACTCACCTCAACCCTTGCAAATAGACTTAAAACTATTATTCCTAACATTATAAACCCTGATCAATCAGGTTTTGTTCCAAATACAACTCTGGGAGATAACGTTAGAAGAACCTTAAATATGATAGAAAACTCTTTAAAGACAAAATAACAAATGCTCCTCTTAACGTTAGACGCAGAAAAAGCGTTTGACAGGGTCTCTTGGTTTTTTATATTTGAGGTGTGTCAAAAATTTAAATTTAATGATATATTTATTAGTTGGTTAAAAATGATATATAATACACCTAAGGCAAGAATACGAGTAAACGGTATAATATCAGACTCTTTCAATCTTTTTCGGGGAACAAGGCAGGGAGACCCTCTCTCACCCCTAATTTTTATCTTGGCCATGGAACCTTTTGCAGAGAGAATAAGACAAAACTGTAAAATACAAGGACTGTTGGTGGGACAAGAAGAGCACAAATTAGCAATCTATGCAGATGATTTGATTCTCTACCTAACTAATATATCACAATCCCTGGGGGTAGTTATGGAGGAAATAAAAGAATACAGCGTAATTTCGGACTACAAACTAAATATGGGTAAATCAGAAGCAATGGTAATTGGGCAGCCAATATTACAAATTATTAGATCTAAATATAACCTAAAATGGCAACAAAATAAACTGAGATACTTAGGGGTGACCATTTGCCAAGATTTTGATAAACTTCATCAATATAATTTTGAGGCTTTGGAGAGTCAAATTAAACAGGACTTACAAAAATGGATACTGATCCCACTAACAATAATAGAGAGAATTGAGATTATAAAAACAAATATTTTACCAAGATTTTTATTTCTCTTTCAAAATTTACCAATTTGTATATTATAAAAGAACTTTTCTCAATGGGACAAAACTATAAATAAATTTATTTGGGGAGAAAGAAAACCCTGTATAAAACTTAAGATGCTTAAAACAACCAAACTACATGGGGGACTAGCTCTCCCAAATTTAATTAATTATTACTATGCTGCCCTAATCAAACCAGTCACAACCTGGTTAAGTAACACCTCAGTAGCAAAGTGGAAAGAAATTGAAATTCAACAAATGGGAAAATACTGGAATAGATATGTATCTAAAATAACTATTAATGACATCCGAAAAATTGAGAATACATGTATAAGAAACACAATAATGGCCTGGGCAAAAGTTACAAAACCAAAGGATATCCAAAAGGATTTAATATTTATGAGAGAGATCGTGATGGATAGGGAATTTAAACCAATTTTGAATGACAATACTTTTAAAAACTGAGCATGCAAAGGCTTGACCCGATATAGTCAAATAGTCACAGATATAGGAATAGAGACTTTTGAGAACTTATCAAAATTATATAACCTACCCAAATCAGAATTTTATAAATACTTGCAAGTGAGAAGCTACCTGGCGAAAGAAATAGGATCACATAAAACAGTGAAGGACATACACCCTTTAGTAATTTGTGTATTAAACATATCTAACAAAGCTCATACAAAGAATATATTAGGTCAGATCTATCGGATTCTGGAAGGAGGACTTCGAAATCAGGAAACCACAGTAATTACTAGCTGGGAGAGGGAACTGAATTTAACTATATCACCAGAAATATGGAAGGAGATAAGTAATAATACATGGAAAACCACAAGCTCAACCATTTGGAGAGAGTACGCCTGGAAAATTCAACTACGTTTTTTTTATAACACCTGTCATTCAAGCAAAGTACTCTAAGGAGGTAACACCAAGCTGTTGGCGAAAATGTGGTGAGACAGAAGCTAATTTCACTCATATATTCTTCTCCTGCCCAGCTCTGCAGCAATATTGGAGTGAGGTATGTGAAGCTATGGATTCCATATTTCAATGCCCACTTTTTTGGGGGCCTGAGCAAATACTACTTGGTAGAACACCACTGCCTCTCTCCCTGCAGACTAATAAGTATCTTTTTAGAATATTACGAGTAACTGCACTTAAGCAGATAACAAAAAACTGGCTGAAACCGGTAACGCCCCAACAAAGCAAATGGAAGGACTTGATTAATGAAGTATGTAAAATGGAAATAATAAATCACAGGATTAGGAATTTATCTAAGTTGTTTGAGGTGAGATGGAAGAGGATACAGATATTCTTTGAGCCCGGAGATATTCCCCGAACTAAATAAAGACCTACAACTATGAACACCTACAGCTGTGAACACACACATATGTATATGTACATACATCTGCAAGCTTTTGTAACTTTAATTTTGTATGTGTGTTTTTTTTTGTTGTTGTTGTTGTTGTGTTTCTTATTTATTTATTTTTTGGAATTTATTAATTACTTCTTTTTATTTAATTATTATTTTCTTTTCTTCCTTTTGATTGTGGGATTTTGGGAATATGGGATGGGTTAGGGGATATGTACAGTAGTCACCTTAAAACTGGGTGTCAAGTAACTATTGTAAGGGATTAATTTGAAACAAATAAATAAAGAGTATATATAAAAAAAGAATGCAGGGTGGTCTCTCTCTCTCTCTCTCTCTCTCTCTCTCTCTCTCTCTCTCTCTCTCTCTCTCTCTCTCTCTCTCTCTCTCTCACTCACTCTAGCTCTCTTCAAAACACAGAGAGCAACAGTTTGCTCTGGAATGTAAATATGTAAATCATGGTATCTTTGTCTCTCCCCACATCCCAAAAAGGTGACAGAAAGTTTAAGCTGAAACCCACTGACAGTGTAGAAAAAATATTGTTGAAAAAAGAGAGGCATGATAAAAATCTAAAGGTTGAAACATCTATCATAATTGAACAACTCAAAATCAAAATCAAATAAAATGTCTGTGTTTCAGTACCAATACTATAATACAGTGATGTTGATAGGTACGCTTCCTGCGTCTCTGATGAAATAATATGCATTGGATGCAGTAAATTCACTATCAATGCATCCAGGGAATGCACTATGATTTATCCCTGATAATGCTACATTGAACATGAACAACAAATCAATATTGAAATAACCATAAAATGAAACTCGCCATCAAGACTGAAAGACGAATTGTTGACACACGTATTTCAACAATTAAAGCTACAAACTTGGTACTGGTGAATAAACTAACTGGGTCACTGTCAACAATAATCAGCTCTGATTGATTCTATGTTGAAACCATAGAAATAAACTGCTGCTTAGATTATTTGTGTATCAGGATGATGTGATAGGGCTGTAACCGATTTAGGATTTTATCAAGACCACACTTAAACTCTTTATCAGCCCACATCAGTATGTTTTACCTGAAGCCTCAGACTTATGGTATAACACCTAATATATGTATCTATATATTTATGTATATTTGCCCTTTCTTATGTCGTTAAAAGTATTCAGAAAATGAAAAAAATACATTAAGGTACATTTAGAACAGAAAAAAATGTGCCAAAAAAATTGTGATTCATTTGTGATTAATCGCGAGTTAACTATGGACAAAATGCGATTTAAAAAATTAATCGTTTGACAGAATATATATATATATATATATATATATATATATATATATATATATATATATATAAATATATATATAAAAGCCACTGATAAGTAGAAAACAGGTCGTAGCCTTCCTAATGCTACCGTGGGTAATCAACAGGCCCAACCACAGGGTTCTGGTTTACAGACTGTCATTATTGGACTCCACTCATCTAACAGACAACAATATGCCTCAGGGGCCCAAACGTCTCGTGCGTCTCATGCTGCGGGTGCGCCTAATCGTCTCTGTCCACATCTCCCATGCAACTTCCATCTGAGGTCCAGCATGCTACTGCATTTAAAGGGAGAGAGTGATTAGTAACCAGTTGCCAGCTCTGTCAATCACTCACCTGGCGCTGCTCTCCTGAGCCCTCTTCACCTTTCTCTCCCACAGCCACGCCTCGACCAAGCTCACCTCCACATACCTTTCACCACCCGACTTAGGCCGGGGAACCATCCGGCCGAACCTACTCCCCCTGTTGTCTTATCTACCTGGGGACTAGGAATGGGAATCTTCAGAACCAGTGCCCAGTGAGTCGATTCCTTGGAATCGTTAGCGTGCCCGCTTAACGATTCCGCTTATCTGTTCCGCTCGTTGCAAATGCGTCATGACTTCACATATGTGTTGCTTTGCTTTGGTTCAGAACGCAGCAAACATGGTATCGAGGCAGAAGTGCTCTAGAGTTTGGTTGTATTTCACACGAAAAGACGACAATACGGTTACTTGCAACACTTGTAAAGTTTCCATTTCATCCAAGGGGGGGAGCTACTTCCAGTATGCAGAAACATTTTGCCACACAGCAATTCATTTGCAGGACTGTCGCTTGTTGATACACTACACATCTTACGTCATGAAGGTGCTGGAGAAACTGGTCTTGGCCAACCTGAGGCCGCAGGTGAGAGCCCTGCTAGACCCTCTGCAGTTTGCTTACCAGCCCCACTTGGGAGTTGATGACGCTGTCATCTACCTGCTGCAACAAGCCCATTCACACCTGGATGGTGGAGGAGGCACTGTGAGAATCACATTCTTTGATTTCTCCAGTGCTTTTAACACTATTCAGCCACTGCTACTGGGGAAGAAGCTGTGGGTGATAGGTGTAGATGACACAGTGATCTCCTGCGTTACTGACTACCTGACAGGCAGGCCACAGTTTGTCTGTATGGGCAGTGTTCTGTCTGATGCGGTGGTTAGTGATACAGGAGCTCCACAGGGGACTGTACTGTATCCTTTCCTGTTCACCTTATACACCACTGACTTTCAGTACAACACCGGGTCGTGTCACCTGCAGAAGTTTTCTGACGACTTGGCTGTTGTTGGGTGTATAAGTGAGGGACAGGAGGAGGAGTACAGGGCACTGGTAGACAACTTTGTGGAGTTGTCTACAAGACCAGAGAGATGGTGATAGATTTCAGGAGGAAGAGGAAGTCGGCTTTCCAACCACTGTGCATTCTTGGAAGGGATGTGGAGGTGGTGGAGGATTACAAGTACCTTGGTGTTACCATCAACCACAGACTGGACTGGAGATCTAACACTGAAGGTGTTTACAAGAAGGGGATGAGCAGACTTTACTTCCTGAGGAAGCTGAGATCCTTCAACGTGTGCAGCAAGATGTTGGAGATCTTTTATCAGTCTGTGGTGGCCAGTGTACTTTTCTTTGCTGTAGTTTGTTGGGGAAGCAGCATTGGAGCCAGCGACACCAACAGACTCAACAAACTGATCAGGAAGGCTGGCTCTGTGATTGGCTGCAAACAAGACACTCTGGAGGCTGTGGTGGAGAGGAGGACACTGAAAAAACTGTTATCCATCATGGATAATCCTCTCCACCCTCTCCAACTCACACCGGTTAGACAGCGGAGCACCTTCTCCGGAAGGCTGCTTCAGCTTAGCTGTCGTAATAACAGATACAGGAAATCTTTACTGCCACAAGCCATTTCATTACACAATAACTCTCTCACCTCTGCCTGACAGAGAGAACTCTGATCACTCCACTGTTTTGTTGTATATATTATTATTGTTTATAGTATATTTTGCATATTTTGTTTTGTTGTATATGTTATTATTGTTTATAGTATACTGTTCACTGTATATATACATATATATATATTGCCTTCTATTTATGTTATGTACTGAGTATTTTATTTGAGGACCCACTGCTGCTGTAACAAAATAATTTCCCAGTCTGGGATCATTAAAGTAATTTTATCTATCTATCTATCTATCTATCTATCTATCTATCTATCTATCTATCTATCTATTTATTTATTTATTTATTTATTTATTTATTTATTAATGCTGAAAGTAACTTTAAACTCTCCAGGCAGACCGGGCTCTGTCTACTTAGTTAATGTGAGACCCATTTTATTGTGTCAACACGAATAATCTCAATTGTCATTGTCCGTCAAATTAAGATGATGTTGACGGCCAGAGTCTGGCTGGCTCAGAGGCTGCAGCAGCTGTCGTGCACCTCTAGCTACTCCGTTCACAGAGGCAGGGTTATTCAGGTAAGGCACTCTTGATCATCTGTCAATTCACACACTAGCGTAGAGTTTAAATTCTCTGCCCGAGCCTGACCTGATCCTTTGTGTCGCTTCGTGGGGTACAAGTGAGTTTTCCTCATGCTGAAAACGTGACTTGTGGCATACGTCACATCACTCCCCAAGACGTAAGAAGAAAGCGAAAAATATATATTTTCATTAAGGAAAATGACAAAAATAATAGTAACGCACAGTGACTTGAATAAGTAATCACTGGTTTGGAAATATTAATACGTTAGATCAGTCGTTACTGAAAAAAAGTGGTCAGATTAGTAACGCGATACAGGCATTACTGATTGTGTAGCTTAAGTGCAACATGGAGCTTGAAGATGTAAAGAAAAAAATAAAAACAGGAGAATTAACTTTGAGCAAGTTTGGAGGAAGGTCGGAGGTATGGAACCATTTTAAACAAGTCGTGGGCAGTGACAACAACTCATAATTTCAGTTAATGTGTCGGGCCGGTCGGGCTTGGACACAACGTGCATGGGCTCGGGTTGGGCTTAATTTATTGGGCCAGATCTAAGCTCTACACTAGCACGCCATGGCATACTGGTTGAGAAACACTGCCCTAAGCTATGAGTACCTGCGCTTTACTTTGAGAAGTAGCTCAGCTACTTTTAGGCTTGTTCTGAGATTGCTACACATAATTTGTGTATACTCTGTGCTGCATCTTCTGATCAGATATTAAAGGGAGTTAATACAAACAAACAAATTTGTACTTATTCCCTCACCCAATGAGAATCAATAAGAGAATCGATAAGGAATCAGATCGATAAGCAATATTGATAATGGAATCGGAATCATTAAATTCTTATCAATTCCATCCCTACTGGGGACACACCTGCCCACCACCCATGTGTTTTTTTTACTTCTAAAGAATATTTAGGGCCCGAGCAGGGAACCTGCAAGGACCCTATTGTAGTTGAAATGATTTTTATTATTAGGGCCCGAGCAGGGAACCTGCAAGGACCCTATTGTTTTTCAAATGATTATTAGGGCCCAGGCAGGGAACCCGCGAGGTCCCTATTGTAATCGTAATGATTATTAGGGCCCGAGCAGGGAACCTGCAAGGACCCTATTGTTTTTCAAATGATTATTAGGGCCCGAGCAGGGAACTTGCAAGGACCCTATTGTTTTTCAAATGATTTTTATTATTATTAGGGCCCGAGCAGGGAACCTGCAAGGACCCTATTGTTTTTCAAATGATTTTTATTATTAGGGCCCGAGCAGGTCATCGACCTGTGAGGTCCCTATTGAAATTGGAAAAATTATTAGGGCCCGAGCAGGTCATCGACCTGTGAGGTCCCTATTGTAATTGGAAGGATTATTAGGGCCCGAGCAGGTCATCGACCTGTGAGGTCCCTATTGAAATTGGAAAAATTATTCTAGGGCCCGAGCAGGTCATCGACCTGTGAGGTCCCTATTGAAATTGGAAAAATTATTAGGGCCCGAGCAGGTCATCGACCTGTGAGGTCCCTATTGTAATTGGAAGGATTATTCTTGGTTATTATTTTTCCGTTGCGCTTTAACTGCAGTTTTGGAAGCCTGTACATACCCAAAAACTAACCAAATTTGGAACATTCGTCACGTTAAGCGAAAAAATTTGATAATTTAATGTCGTTGGGCGTGGTCGTGACCTGCGGGCTTTGTAGCGCCCCCTAATGTTTATCCCCGCCTCCCACAAGTGCGTAGAAGAACGAAATTCAATTTGCAGATTCCTCATGACCAGACGCACAAAAAACCCAGTGGGACCCCTAGTGTCACTCCAACAGGAAGTCAGCTATTTAGATGTGTGGCGGCATTTTTGTCCAATTCATGCCTACTTTGAAAATTATCTTGTCCTAGAGCTTAAACACAACAGTCTTCACATTAACTCAGTAATTTTCTTCATGCCTTGGAGAACAAAAGTTATGGAATTCATTCAGCTGCGCCAAACTTTAGTGGGCGGGGCCGTGGAAACAATTTTTTCCTCACGCCGTCAAGCATCGAGACTTTATAACTTCAACATACAATTTCCTATCCACACCAAGCTGCTTTTAACTGTAGAGGCTGTCTCCCCGAACAAATCTCAGCATCAATACTTAGTCTGCCATTTTGCTTTTGGCCGCCATGTTGAAATATCGCCAATCTTCGTACTTAAATTATCTCCTCCTACAGATGTAACACCACAGACTTCAAAGTCACTCAGTAGCATCCTCTGACATTGAAGATGAAAAGTTATGGAAATCTTTATCCTACGTCATACCTGCTGGCCACAGTGGAGCGGTCAATTCAAATCCTTCGCCGTAAAGCATCGTGTCCTCATAACTTCTTCATACAATGTCTTATCTCGGCCAAATCTCTCAGGAATGCAGAGGGAGTCGCCCTGATGAGATCTGTGTAGTCATGGGGCGTGGCCGTGACGCGTGGGCTCTGTAGCGCCCCCTATTGTGATGCCCCGCCTCCTACTTGTAGCATAGAAGGACGAAAATTGGTATGCATATTCCTCATGACCGGACGCACAAAAAACCCATTTGGACTCCTAGTGTCAGTCCAACAGGAAGGCAGTCATTTAGATGTGTGGCGGCGTTTTTGTCCAAATCATGCCTATTTGGAAAATTATCTTGTGCTAGAGCTTAAACACCACAGACTTTAAATTAACTCAGGAATTTTCTTCATGCCTCGAAGAACAAAAGTTATGGAAATCATTCTGCTGCGCCAAGGTTAAGTTGTCGGTGCGGTGGAAACCATTTTGTCCTCACTCCGTCAAGCATCGAGGCTTTATAACTTCAACATAAAATGTCCTATCCACACCAAACTGCTCGTAACTGTAGAGGCTGTCTCCCCGAACAAATCTCAGCATCAATAATTAGTCTGCCATTTTGCTTTTGGCCGCCATGTTGAATTATGCCAATCTTCGTACTTAAATTATCTCCTCCTACAGATGTAACACCACAGACTTCAAAATCACTCAGTAGCATCCTCTGACCTTGAAGATGAAAAGTTATGGAAATCTTTATCCTACGTCATACCTGCTGGCAGTTGCGGAGCCCGCCATAACAATCCTTCGCCATGAAGCATCAAGTCCTGATAACTCCTTCATACTATTTCCTAGCTCGGCCAAATCTTGAGGGAATCTAGAGGGAGTCCCCATGAATAGATCTGTGCATCAATACTCTGTCATATCCATAGCCCTACCCACTGGAAACATAAATTAGTTTTAATCTCATTCCATTAGGGCTCCTACAAGCTGTTAGTGACACAAGTCGCCACTAGATGGCAGTGTTGTCTTTCAAGTCACAGGTGTCCTTTGTGCTGAGCAACCTCTGGATAACCTCTAGATAATTTCATTCCATGGCAGGAAGTCAGCCTCAAATTTATCAGACTTTATTGAAACTTCAAAATGTGGCTGCATGCACTTTATGGAATAAAAACTAGCAAACAAAGGAGAACTTAGATCAAAAGCATGACATTCATAGACAGCCATAAATACATTTTTGAAAGAAGGCAAGTGAAGCATCATTTGACACTCATTTATCTGCATTGATCACAAACATAGTCAGATGTACATGGCATTTGCAGGTAGTTTTGTCTAAATTGCACATTACAACATGGAATAATTGAAGGGTAATGTTTAGAGCCACATAATGGATAAGTCAGTGGTAGTAAGCCACAGCACACAATGTTTAAATAAGCCAGTTTGATAAGAATGCCATTTGTGTGTTGGGTCTGCCCTGTCAATGTGGCACACAACAAGATGTCTGTAGTTGTGATTCTGCCCAACTTTTCCGCGATGAACGCAGTGGCTTTCCCTGAGATTTGAAACGACTGAGTGATTTCTTTGGTCAAATAACACAGAACACATCTGTAGTTAACAGTCAGTATGTCAAGCCATCGTGCTGTTTCGCATACTTTGCCTCTGATAATGTTATGTTGGACATTGTTCTGCTTATTCCAATGATAATAAAATACTGCATTCAGCTTTCTAGCCCTTTCAGACATTCTTTATTACCGACAGGAGGAACAGCCCACCAAATCGTAGGAAAAACTGAAATGGAAGGTGTTGTGGGGGTAGCCCCACGGCGGCGTGCGTCGACAGCAGCACGCCCCGACGTGCGCGCGGACTGCGAGGGCCCGTTCATCACTGCTTGCAGTTTTAATTAGGGCCCGAGCAGGTCATCGACCTGTGAGGTCCCTATTGTAATTGGAAGGATTATTCTTGGTTATTATTTTTCCGTTGCGCTTTAACTGCAGTTTTGGAAGCCTGTACATACCCAAAAACTCACCAAATTTGGAACATTCGTCAAGTTAAGCGAAAAATTTGATAATTTAATGTCGTTGGGCGTGGTCGTGACCTGCGGGCTCTGTAGCGCCCCCTAATGTTTATCTCCGCCTCCCACAAGTGCGTAGAAGAACGAAATTCAATTTGCAGATTCCTCATGACCAGACGCACAAAAAACCCAGTGGGACCCCTAGTGTCACTCCAACAGGAAGTCAGCTATTTAGATGTGTGGCGGCGTTTTTGTCCAATTCATGCCTACTTTGAAAATGATCTTGTCCTAGAGCTTAAACACCACAGTCTTCAAATTAACTCAGTAATTTTCTTCATGCCTTGAAGAACAAAAGTTATTAAAATCATTCAGCTGCGCCAAGGTTTAGTGGGCGGTGCGGTGGAAACCATTTTGTCCTCACGCTGTCAAGCATCGAGGCTTCATAACTTCAACATACAATTTCCTATCCACACCAAACTGCTTGTAACTGTAGAGGCTGTCTCCCCGAACGAATTTCAGCATCAATACTTAGTCTGCCATTTTGCTTTTGGTCACCATGTTGAATTATGCCAATCTTTGTACGTAAATTATCTCCTCCTACAGATGTAACACCACCGACTTCAAAGTCACTCAGTAGCATCCTCTGACCTTGAAAATGAAAAGTTATCAAAATCTTTATCCTAAGTCATACCTGCTGGCAGTTGTGGAGCCTGCCATAACAATCCTTCGTCATAAAGCATCAAGTGCTGATATCTCCTTCATACTATTTCCTAGCTCGGTCAAATCTAGAGGGAATCTAGAGGGAGTGGCCCTGAATAGATCTGTGCACCAATACTGTGTCATATCCATGGCGCCACCCACTGGAAACATGAAGCAAGTTTTATTTCAGGCAATTTGGGCGTCCTACATGCATGTACATGAATGAAATGTGGCACGCATGTGTGTCATGACAAGACGCACAAATGACTCATTTACACCGTCACTCTCAGTCAAACAGGAAGTGGTGAATTTTGCTTAGAAGCACATGAATTGATGGTGTAGGTGATGCAAGTCGCCACTAGATGGCACTGTTGTCTTTTAAGGCACATGTATCATATTCATCAGATTTTATTGAAACTTCAAAAGGTGGCAGCATGCAGTTCTTGGAATAAAAACTAGTAAACAAAGCAGAACTTAGATCAAAAGCTTGACACTGATAGACAGCCATAAATACATTTTTTGAAAGAAGGCAAATGAAGCATTATTCTACACATATTTATGTGCAGTGATGACAAACATAGTCAGATGTACATGGCATTTGCAGGTAGTTTTGTCTGAATTGCACATTACAACAGGGCATACACTGTAAAAAATGTCTGTAGAAATTACGGTAAAAAACTGTCAATAGCAACAGTAAAATACCGTAAAATAAAAAATTGTATATCACTGTAGTAAATACATTAAAGAAATGTATTTACACAAAGAATTACCGTAAATCAAGAAACAGTAAATAACTTAAATTTTACGGCCTTACTAAGTAGAAAATATGGAATTTACTGTGAATGTTATAAAAAGTTTGCTAAATTCACGGTAAAATACCATAATGTCACAAGCGTGTAATTACCCTAAAATTGACGGTATCATTCTGTCTGAATTACAGATTTTGCTGATGTTTACGTTTAAATTTACGGTACACAACCATTAAATCATACCATCATTTGTATAGAAAGTAGAATGTTAAAAAGTATGGTATATTTAAGCAATACATCATGACAGGCCGTGGTATGTGCTTATTATATCACAGTTAAGGGGCATTGTTCGGGCCGACACAAAGCACTAAATGCAATAGAAAACTATAAATGTTGTATTATTGTCAAAACACAGTGAATTAAGATAAGATTAACTTTATTGTCCCACAGGAAAACATAGGCCTACAACAATCGTTAGAGTTTATCATATAGAGTTTTATTGCAGCATTGTTAACACATCCTTTTTGAATAATATGGAAGTCCATTTCCGCCACTTGATGAAAAAAAATTATGAGATACTAAGTCAAAATTATGAGATAGCTAAGTCAAAGTATCTCATAATTTTTGTCAATTGGCGGAAATGGGCTTCCATAAAAAAATAGTATATTTTATTTTATATCTTTCTTTTGTATAGTGAAAACACGATTTCTATTTTTATTTTATTCTTGTACATGTCCTTTTTTTATTATATGTAAAACATGACAATGAAAACGTTGTTGTGTTTGTAGTTGTTCGTGTCAATAAAGCTTTATTGAATAGAGGAGAGAGACACAGAGAAAGACAGAGAGAGAGAGAGAGAGAGAGAGAGAGAGAGAGAGAGAGATGACCGCTGAGTTAACGGAAGCTAGAAATTTTGAATTTCAGTTCACCGCCATTGCTTCGCGCCCACAGGAGCAGTGTTTGTTGTTGTGACAGAGAGACAGACACACAGACACACAGCTAGATAGATAGATAGATAGATAGATAGATAGATACAGACAGACAAGACAGACAGACAGACAGAGAAGAGAGAGAGAGAGAGAGAGAGAGAGGACCGCGAGTTAACGGAAGCTTGAAATTTCAGGTCACCGCCATTTCTTCGCGCCCACAGGAGCAGAGTCTCTTCTTCAGGTAAGCACATTCACAGCTCATTGAGACTGTCTGATTAACGTTAGCTAGCCGCAGAGCCACGTTAGCTCTTATTTGTTGACTTTCAAGCAGAGGAGTTCAGGTAGCTATATCTTAAAGGTTGCTGGACATGTCACTATCTGCTTTTTGCCGAATAAAAGAGTCACTTAAGGGCTCTGAGAAGTCGCTAACGTTACAGCTAACGTTGCTAATGCTAGAAAAATGTTTAGCTGTAACTTCTGTAGCAAGTCGGTTAAGACTTTGATAATGGAGAAACTGGTTTACTCTTAATGAAAGATGATACAAGGAGACTTGGATGTATTACGAAGGAAACATTTATTGACACTTGATCTAGGCGAATTCAAAGATAACATAACAAGTGAGAATGATCCCTTTAACACCTTAGACATACATTTTTTTTAACAAATAATTTCACCTTCTCCACAGCAAGGTGCAGCTGGATAATGTAAGGCAATCAACTTTGCAGGAATGCGGTATGGCCAGTACTCTGATTCGTCGTCATCGTTATCAGCACTCATCTTCAGTGAGTACATTTAAATAGATTGGCTTCTGAACTGGTGCTGCCATTAAATGTTTTTGTTTCTTCATACCTGTCAAATACTTACATGGCCACATCAATAATTATGTCTCCCATATATGTCTACTACCCTGTTATCTGGAGTTCCTTAAGGGTAAATCCTCGGAACTATCCTTAAAAAAATCAAAATCACTGATTCGATGTCAATCCAAAGGATTGTGTGTTTTCAGCTGTAGTCTCCACAGTTTCTCCCTCAGTCTCTCTCAATCTATTAGATCTGCTAAATCTGTTAACCGTTTTAAGCGCCTCCTGAAATCATATTTATAGGATGGCCTTTTTATGAGATTTTTTAAACCTACTCTTCATTCACCATTTAATTTTTTTTCTGTTCCAACTTCTTTAATTAATGTTTTGTTTTTTGTTGTTGTTGTTGCGGGAAGCACTTTGCAACAGTGTAAGTGCTATATAATAATAATTATCATTATTATCATTAACAATGTTTTCTTTGTTGTCTTTCTTTGTCTGGTTGCAGTGAGATTCATGCCAGTCCACAGTAAACACCTGATTGAAGACTGCTGGTGAATTTTCAAGCAGGAATGATGACAACACCTGCCCAAAGTTCCAGTTTCCTTCACATTGTAACATGTCTGTATGAGACTCTGTCCCACCTGTCTTCAGTCAAGTCTGGACCCAATGACTCAAACACCAGTCTTGTCAAGGCTAATTAGAGGTAAGCTATGGTTTATGTCAGTGTAGCAAATGAGTAGATGCAAGCACTCAAACTACACTCAATCGATCTCCCTCAAGTGAACGGTGCCAACAGCTTCATACAAACATACAGTAGAAAAAAAAAAAATCAGTATTATGGACAGGATTCAGGATTTAGGCTGCAATTCGACAAGGGTGAAACAAATAGTGATGATCACTTAGTCCTAAAAAATTGACTGTTTCTACTTTTCACACTAATACAATAAAATAAATGAAATACTCCTGATGACCTGCAAAACTATATTCCAGAGTACTGGTTTCATTCTATGTATAGCTCATTGGAGCTCAGTTTAACAGCAGAAGGCTGAATTTATCTCTGTAGGCATCATGCTCAGGCACTGCATCAATCTAACCTTTGCTTTGTTTCTTTTTTCTGGCTGCAGAGAGGATCATGCCAGTCTACAGTGGACACCAGATGGACAACACATGAGTCTTCAAGCAGAACTGGTGACTGCTGAATGCTTTAAGTTCCAGTTTCTTGAACACCATGTCCATGTTAAGAGCCCTCTTCAGCCAAGTCTGGACTCAGTGACTCATTAGTGTTGATCAACACAGGGCAAGTGGCTCCTTTTTTCATGACGTTTATTTCTTCTACCATGGACTATCCTTCATATGTATGGACACACACTGTCTTTTGAAGATGTCAACACTGCCTTGTGAGTATACTGGACAAGTTCTGTTTTTCAAAGAGAATGTGTATATGCAAAGAGATGTTCTTAAAGTTTATCAATTATAGTCTGTACTTTGGTTTACAATGGGCTTAATTGGTTATTTCCTTTATAATTTACCATTTGCATTTGCTGACTGTAAAATCTACGCCAACAAACTGTAATTCCATGTGTGTTGTACCATATTTTTTACGGTGAAATTCTGGCAACCACAGCTGCCAGTATTTTACCGTAGTTGAACTTTGCAATAAAATACCGTAATATATCTTACAGTTTTACCTTGTTTTTTCACTGATGGACTGTAATTAGTTTTACATTATATGTGTTATTTTTAAAATAATTTACCGTAAACAGGTTTATATGATAACTGTTATTTTTACAGCAAATTACCGTAAACAAATAACAGTTCTCTAATGTGAAATTTACAGTTACATTGTGACCGTATTTTCTACGGTAAAGTTCTGGCAACCACAGCTGCCAGTATTTTACCGTAAATTCTACAGAATTTTTTTTACAGTGTAGTTGAAGGGTAATGGGTTGAGCCACATAATGGATAAGTCAGTGGTAGTAAGCCACAGCACACAATTTCAAACAAGCCAATTTGCTAAGAATTCCATTTGCATGTTGTGTCTGCCCTGTCAAGGTGGCACACAACAAGATGTGTGTAGTTGTGATTCTGCCCAACTCTTCCGCGATGAACGAAGTGGATTCCACTGCGATATGAAACAACTGAGTGGGTTCTTTGGTTAAACACCGCTACTGCAGGACGCTCGTCAAACCTGGTCACTTGACCGCTGTCCCTTTTCAAAAGGAAGAATCACCTCTGGCTGCACTCCACTACCTATCTTAATCTGTGGCATTCCACTTCCATCCTCCGCTATGATGCGCTGCCTTCCTGCCTTCACGGTGACAACAGAATGCAGTGTCTTATCTGCGCCGGTAGTCGAGTGGTTGGCGTGCATGCCACATACGCAGTGGACCCGGGTTCGAATTTAGGGCGGAGGAAGTTTACTGCAAGCCACAGCCCCCCCCCTCTGTCCCACTTCCAATCTATTCCCTGCAAAAACACAGGTGTCCATGCCTGAATTCCAGACAAAGGCAAAGAGAAGGCCGTAACGCTTCACACAACGTAACGGTGCAGAATCGATTGTCAAAACGTACCTGATTACTAACTGTTTTAGAAATCATTCACGTGCAGTCCCTTTGGATTTCTGTGGATTGCAGGAAGTTGTTCTGACTTCACCTGAAAGCGCTTGATACTGGCAGGGGCAACCCACCGCGTTACAAACACACGTTGGGAGAAGAGGCTGATATTCACCCCCGGCGTGCATCGTCCCAAACGCAGGCTGCCGCCTCCATGAACAACGACCGAGCAATGGGGCTTAAGCCGCGGCACGTTTGGACGGCAGCACATTTGTCATTCCATGGTCACTTCTTGTAGTTTTGAATGTCGGCATTATAAACATGTTAGTTGATGAAAAGTATTCAGCAAACATTATTCATTAACAGATGCTTTTTCTTTTTTTTTAACATTCAAAATAGACTACACAGAGAGCAGAAATGGAATCCGCCAGTCTTGAGGGTCTCAAGTAGGAGCTCAACATTTCTCTGGAGGACACAGAGCAGTGGGTGTGGGATATCAAGCAATAGGCTGCCACTGGTATGTAATATGGTCGCTGGTGTATACATCTGGTTACATGTTTTACAGTGATACTTGGTTTTTTATTTTTTTATTTTCAAATGGTCAGCTTTGCCTGTTTCTGTTTTTTCAACCTCAAACTCATAGTAGCCAGGAAGAGCTCCAGAGAGAAATTGATGAGATGATTTATTCCCTCCGAAGAAAGAAGCATGATCTCTATCGACAAAAGTGTGGGTGGGTGGGTGTGTGTGTGTGGAAAGTTGACATAGAAGCAGCATGCAGTCTCTCTGAGGATGTAATTCTGCCTCGGGAAGCGAAAGGAGATGGTAATCAAAGTGTTGTATTTGTGTGCTTCATAAATTCACAAAAATTCTGTTGACTGTCAGTATAAGTGGTAACATCCAAACATTATTTTAACGTGGAGCTGCAAAGATAATACACTGAACAAAAATATAAACGCAACACTGTTTTCAATCCCATTTTTCATGAGCTGAACTCAAAGATCTAAAACATTTTCTATATACACAAAAGATCCATTTCTTTCAAATATTGTTCACAAATCTGTCTAAATCTGTGTTAGTGAGCACTTCTCCTTTGCCAAGATAATCCATCCCACCTCACAGGTGTGGCATATCACAATGCTGATTAGACGGCATGATTATTGCACAGGTGTGTCTTAGGCTGGCCACAATGAAAGGCCACTCTGAAATGTGCAGTTTTGCTTTATTGGGGGGGGGGGGTCAGAAAACCAGTCAGTATCTGGTGTGACCACTGTTTGTCTCACATCACCTTCGCATAGAGTTGATCAGGTTGTTGATTGTGGCCTGTGGAATGTTGGTCCATTCCTCTTCAATGGCTGTGCGAAGTTGCTGGATATTGGCAGCAACTCTAACACACTGTCGGATACGCCAATCCAGAGCTTCCCAAACACGCCAATCCAGAGCTTCCCAAACATTCCCAAACTGTTTACAACAAGGGAAGACGCAGATATTTCCCTGCCTCTCATTTACAACAAAACCCTGTTTTTTTTAATCACAGAAAACAATTATTTCTAAAAACTCTGGCCAAAGTGGAGATTTCTGATAACAGTGGTTATGTGTTGCTGTGTCAACACATAGCTTAGTTTTTATTGAACTTAGCTTTTATTTAAGTTTCATTCAAAATCATGTACAGAATCATATTCATCATATCTGCTGTTTCATACATAAAGTAACAGTTATGGTACAGCAAAAGAGACGGAGACTATGATGACAAAGAAAAATATAAAATAAAATAGAATAAAGCAAGATGAAATAGAACTATATCAGGATACACATAGCAGGGCTCCACCTTTTAGTGAATATATGTTTTTGAAGTCTCAGGGAATGTTATTTGTTCCATTTGATATATTTCCTTTATTTTTTCAGTCCACATATTGTGTATTAGAGGGTCAGGCTTCAACCACCTTACTGTAATGCATTTAATTCCTGTTGCTAGTAGTATCTGTAAGAGATATTTTTTGGCTCTTCCTTTCATACCTCTTGGTAATAGACCTAGTAGGGCCACCATTGGGTCCATTGTAATATTTCCACCAAATATTTTATTAAGTGTTTCCAGAATGCTTCCAGTTTGGGGCATAGCTAGAGTATGTGGGTCTGATTGCCAATGTGTGGGCCACAGTTTCTCCAGCATTTATTTGAGTGTGTGGTACTAAATTTAGCTGTAATTTCAGGTGTCCGAAAGAACCTCATGACTACCTTCCATTTAAATTCTCTCCATACATTTGAATTAGTTACCAGATGTACTTCAGTACAAATTTCGTCCCACATATCATGTGATATGTTGGACTTAATTTCAATTTCCCATCTCTCCTTAACCTGTGCAGTATTATTCAAATTCATGTTCAGAAATATTTGGTAACAATTGCTTATTAATTTCTTATCCCATTTTTTTGTTTGTACTTTAATCATTAACTCTTCAATTACGTTGGTTTAGCAACTTTGTCCCAGTCTTTGTGTTTTAATAAGAAATCCCTTAGCTGTAAGTATCTGAGGAAATCTGTGCTTGGTAGCTTAAATTCCTCCGACAGCTGTGTAAATGATTTAAAATTGCCAGCATTGTGGAGTTGATGTACATTGGTGAGTCCATACTTCGACCATTTCCTGAAGCCTGTATCTGATTTAGAGGGCACAAATTCATTCATATATCCAATGTTTGTAAGTGCTGAAAAGTGCTGTTTTCAAGCTCCTCTGCAACCACCCATTCACGGTGATCTTGGGAGAGTGTGTGTGTTTAATTTGTATTTCTTAGATGTTTGCCATCTTTATGGCAAACAGGTGAAATAATTTCAGAGTGTCCAGGAACAAAATGTGGGAAGGAAATGGGTACAGACAACAGCTGTGATGGTGGGGAGTGTGTGGTTAAGTTGTATTGATCAGAGGTTTTTTCAACTTTATGGCAAACAGGTGAAATAATTTCAGAGTGGCCAGGAACAAAATGTGGGAAGGAAATGGGTACAGACAACAGCTGTAATGGTCTTTGAAGGCATACTGGTGGAGGAAATGATCTTGTCTGGTGGTGGGAGACAGTAAGTTTTGACACGTATATAGCAGAACCTGCTAAAGGGGGACAACCTGTGTGATACAGGAAAAAATACTTTTCCCGTGATGGCACCTCAGAGAAATTGCCTGCAGACACCGTCTGGTGGTGGGAGACAGTAAATTTTGACACGTACACAGCAGACCCCTGCTAAAGTCGTGATACAGGAAAAAATCTCTTTCCCGTGATGGCACCTCAGAGGAAATGCCTGCAGACAACGTCTGGTGGTGTGAGACAGTAAGTTTCTTAAGGTTCTTACAGACACTCTGTCTAAGCTGTGTTTAATACAAAGAGGGGATATCTGGATTTTGTGAATCAATATTATAAGTTGTGTTTTAGTATTCCTTTGGTGTTGTTTAATGTAAGAAAGTTCTTCAATAGAGTAAGCATGTATAGTTAAATCAAGGGATGGGCTTTTAGACATGTGGGCAGACAGTCTTGTAGTTAACAAATTCAGTAATCTGTATACTCTGTAGACACTGTATAGCGTCTGCATGAATGATAAGTAGTTTTAATAACTGTTTTAACCGGTGAATGATATATCTACCAGTTATTAAATGTGTAGGAAAGTATGTGGGCCTGACATGGGCAGCACCATAAATATATTAATGTAGGAGACACTGCTCACACACTACTTTGATATATATATAATTATTAATCACTGGCAATTAATATTACACTCGTTAAAGGGGCACCACCTCTGTGTTTAGTTATTGGAATAATCCGGAGGACATTATTCCAAACACCTAACTGTACCAGTTAGCTTGGACAGTTAGAGTCCATTCAAAATCAATTTATTCAGTCTCAATATTCTGAAGTAGTGAATTCTTTGCACGTATCCATCGGTTCTCCATATTAAAATTAAGTTCCAGACAAAGACAAACGATTATATGTTTATTGACTAAATAATTTGGGTAAAATAAAAGACATGACAGTTTTAGACGAACAACAGATAACAGAAAATGTAAAGACTGTAATTAGGAAAGTAATAAAGTCGTATGACCGTCGGCAGATGGTAAAGTTAAAGGGTCGGGATTTTATATATTAAATATTACAGGAGTAATCTTTTAATACTAACAAGACCCTAACCTCAACTTTCTTAAGTTCATAAGATATAAGTCAGAACTTTTGACAGAAGTCAGAACTTTAGACACCACTCATTCTCACGTGTGTGGATCCAGCTGCATGAAGACGTTCAGCCGGTTTTGTCTGGGAGTCAGGAGGCACTGAAGTTTGGTGTTCTTGAGAGTTCTGGGTTGGACTACGGCACGGCGCGTCGGTCCAGTAGCCAGAGGGAAGGCCGGTACTCTGTTGAGGAACTCTTGGTCCGAAGGCCCAGCGGGGTTTTCCGCCTTGGGAGCGCTGGGGCAGAGTCTGTCTCGGCTGGGAGCACACAAAGTCTCTTTCGTTGGACTCTTTGCAAGGCTTGCAACGTTCTTCATCAGATGATCACAGTCTTGAAAAAGACTTTTCTTGATGGTTTCAAATAGTGGTACTCAAGTTCTGATTCTGAAATTAATTCAACTTCTTCTGGATCAGGCGGTGATACTTTAACGTTATATTAAATCAAATCAAAAAACAAAAAGAAAAGAATTTGTTCTATTAAAGACTTGGATAAAAGTAGAGTACTTAAAGTAGTTATTCAATTCGCTTTCTTAGAGCTTGTTGCAAAAATAAAAGTAAAGATTACTTTAAAAATAAAAATAAAATAAAAATGAAAACAAAGAAGAGAAGAAGGAGAAGAAGCAGGGGGAGAAGAGGACAGAGAGAGAGAGCGTGTCCGGAGAAGAAGAGAAAGAGAAGGGGAGAGTGTCTGTTTTTATGACCTGCTGCAGCAGACTGAATGGGGAGGCCGGCTGACAGTGTCACACCTCCTGTGATCTGCGTTGAGGCTCCCAAAAAGTTAATCTAACTATACTATTTGTATTTAACATTTCGAAATCGTGTTTTAACCTTCCCAAAACTTCACTATCTTAAAAGTCTAATTTTTGCCTTCGTGAAAAGATGCAACATGATAATGATCATTTGTCATTCAAAAGAATTATAACCTGATAAAGACATGAAGCACTTAAGTATACAACATATGACAATAAAGTATACAATACACAGTAGAACCAAGGACTTATACATATTCCTTGTAGTTCTATATTTAACAAAACATATCAGACATTTAACTGGTAAATAATACAAGTATTACACAAGGAATGATGATCTTCAAATCTCTCCTCCATCGACAAAGGGGAGGGGGTTTCTGTTGACCTCAAACTTATTGAGTAATAAACTTCATTTGGGCTTCACAATAACATAAGAAAGATCTGTTGAATGACCTTCTTACTCTATTTCGGGATCCGTTAAATTTAAGAAATTGAGATGTAGTTTATTTGTTATTTAGGACTTATTTGAATTTGAGTGAGAACAGAAGACTGCAAAGGGGGATTGGTATGTCAGACCCAGGAACAACAACGGTCGTAAATAACAGTTGGACATGTGAGGAGAAGAACACACAGATTAGGTTTCCCATTAAGCCTTCCCCCACTGGAGAATGTTCCAGAGGAAGAGACACGTAGATTAGTAAAACATCTTAAATCACCACATCTATTTTAGAAACCAGTCCTTCTTCCTTTTGGTGTGACCAAGGAAAACTCTATCGGGCTTGACCTTGTTTGACCTGAGGAACAGGGGTTCATCTTCTTTGGAGGAAGAGGAACAGACCAAATGTGCTTAGTTGTTGTAAATTACAAAGAAGATCTCTGGTGATCTGTTTATAGCAAGATAAACAACATTCTCTCACTTTGTGGAGAGGAGAGGATTTGCCAGACCAGGATATGGGGGCTTTCAGTCCCATATGCTGGAAAAAGGAGTTGATTTGGGTTAAAGGTAATCATGGCTGAAATGAGACCACCTTAAGATGCAGAGACAGAGGCATGTGTTCCTTCAAATGATATTTAACTTATATATAGTTTATTTTAGCCGCTATTTTTTTTTTTTTTTATCTCATTCAAGGTTTATAAAGCATACATTAATAGATACTAGCAGTGTTTGGTGTCTATTTAAAAGACTTTTTAACAAACGCACACATATATGTATATATTTATATTAGGGCTGTCAAACTTAACGCGTTAATAACGCGTTAACGCAACATCCTCTTAACGCCGTAATTTTTTTAAACGCGCGATTAACGCTCTGTATAAAAAAACAAAAAACAAAACGCGCATTGAAAGATTTACGGCCGTCAGTGGCACCTGTAGTCTTGATCCAGAGGGTGGCAGAAAGGGAATCAGAAGAAGATGCAGTAGGGTTGGCGGTTCGGGAAAAACACGGTGGACTGAAAAGTGAGGAAATGGAGAAAGGACTTACCGTAAAATACCAAATAATAGCCGGGGGTTTTAGTTGTTTCAATCACTTAACAGACCAAAAGGCAATTTGGGACAGGCGTTTAATTCCTTCCTCACAATAATCCTGGATGAAAACATTACAGACTTCTCCAGCTTCTCGGTGAATTCTCTGGCATCCTCCTGTAAGTGAAGTTGTTGCGGCGGAGGAAACGATTCAGCCAACCAGCACTCGCTGCAAACTCCTCATCTCTGCTGTCACTCACGGTGGCAGACATTTGTTTCTCCATCGTCCTGATCATTCTGCGGGACACTCTCTCGTGGCGTGCCCGTTTGCTGATAACTCATCCCCGCATGTTTATCTCAGGCTCCTCGCTCGCCTTCTTCCTCCCTCCAGCAGGCAGCCTGGTCCTGCTGCTGTTCTCCTCAGACAGACGCTGAAGCTCAGTTTCTCTCACTCTCTTCTGGTCGACAGAGAAACGTCTAGGGGCTGCTTTTCCCGAGTTTTCCTCTGCATATTTTAACAGAAAGTTTGAATTTCAAGTGGTACTTTTTATTGTTTTGCTGCACCGGAGCCATGGCGATCATCAGTGTGATACTGACTGACAGAAAGCAGCACACTGCGTGAAAAAGGCGAAGAAGAAAAACGTGCAGTGTCCGTGGACACCTCTTCTTCCTTAATTTTTTAAAAAATAAAAAATTAGACCCGACATTTATTTGGAACCGGCGGTTATTTACCAAAATATACATCTTAAAGGGACCCTGTGGATAATTGAAACCCATATATTATTTGGTCATTTACGGTATGAACGGCAAACTACTTTCGAAACACTGCCAGATGGTTCGGTCGATAGGACAAAAGTTATCTGCATGTACTATCGACATGAAATGAGTTACCATCGAAGTACATTGAGTCTCAAATATCACTTGCAAGCCAAACACAGGGCAGATGCAGAGAGCCCCCCCCCCCCCCCGCCAAAAATGTTCATAATGCAAGCATATTTGCCCTTTCTTATGTTGTTAAAAGTATTAAGAACATTAAAAAATACATCAAGGTACATTTAGAACAGAAAAAAATGTGCCAAAAAAATTGCGATTAATTTGCGATTAATCGCGAGTTAACTATGGACAAAATGCGATTAATCGCGATTAAAAAAATTAATCGTTTGACAGCCCTAATTTATATACAATTTGGGATTTTGTTTAATTCTGTTTTCATGTGTTTGATTCAGGATAAGCCTGTTTTAGAGAGATTAACACTCTTTCGGCCCATCCCTTTTGTTAACACCTGGCGGTATGTGGGGGAGGTTGGTGGGGAGTATGCATACCTTTTTGGCCATGTGGTCGTCCCCTACAGGGCGGGATAATCACACTGTATATATGAGCTGCACATCTGAGTTCATTTCACCTTCGGATTTCTTCTGAGCAACAAGGGACACCTGCGTAGTCATGGCAAACAACGATCTTATCGAACTGGAGAATTTGGTCAGAGGCGTCGACGGTATGTCACGCTGCCATTATCCTAGCGCAGCCGCTGTGAATGTCCAGCATACTAAAAAGAAGCGTGTAGTGGGAAATATGACGGTCAATGCTAGAGCTAACGCTAGGACGGGGATGGATCTAGAGTACGCGGGTATGTTAATTATTTAAAATACCACGATGGAAGAGTCAAGATGAGCGTCGACTGTCAGGCAGATTTTGGTTTTGGGGTCGATGTTGCACAAGGCGGCTCGATGTCTGTTAAAGAATGGAAGCTGTTTCGTTCGGATGTCTGCTCAGATCTTGACCAGCCAGGATATCCTGAGACAGTTTATGTTTCGCAGTTGGTTGGCGCTACAGGTACGGAGATTTATCGGGTTGTGGCCGATTGTTTTTTTCACAAGCAAGATGATTTTATTTTTATTAGTGTGTGTGAAGACAGGGAAAAGCTGATTGCTGCCAGAGGGCGCGAGGAATGGAAAAATCAGCCATACCCGCTCAATCTTGAAGAGCATGACTTATGGTTCAAAAACATTTTTTTTATCCAGTGGTGTGACTGGCGGTGTCTGCAAAGGGTGTTTAGAGAAATTGATGGAGCAATCAAGCAAGATCGAATCTACAATTGTTATGAGAATATTAGAAAGCGCCTTGTTTTTGATGATATATCGCCTGGCATCCAGAGCAGTCTCCTTCCTGCCTTGTGTAGGCCGAAAATCATCAGACACACAGACTGCTAATAACAAATGGTAGGCATACTGTAAATAATTTCAGTTTGTAATCATGTTTACAGCTACAGCTATGTGTTAATTTCAGATCTGTCTCTAAACGTGATGTCATTTATTTTTTTTCAGAGTATAGTCCTGCATCTCCACTCATTTTGACAGCAGACACTCCAGCTCCATATAACCCGGTCTGGCCCCCTCCTTGGTCACCTGTCTCAGCAATTGCCACCTTGGGAACTCTCACATCTACTCAGCAATCACCTCCTTGGGAGCCTCATACATCTCTTCAACAGTTTCAGCCTTGGTCGGCTCCATCATCTCCTCAGCAATCGCCTCCTTTGGAACCTTGCACATCTACTCAGCAATCGCCTCCTTGGGAGCCTCATACATCTCCTCAACAGTTTAAGCCTTGGTCGGCTCCATCATCTCCTGCACTTAGCCTGGATCCGGTGTCACAGCCGTCATCTCCAGCTCCATGTGTTCCTGCTCTGCTGGTCCAGACCCCTCCATCATCTCTGGCTCCTTCTGACACACAAGATCTGATTGCTATTCAGTCGGAGAAAGCGTTGTCTGCTAACTTTATAGACAATGTAAATATGATCGTTTTACACCTGCTCAATTCCGTGCTCTATAAATACCTCGAGGAAATCTGTTACGGCTGTCAGATCAATCACCCCAGTCAGAAACACCACGACTGTGTGTGGGGGGTCCCTGATGATTTCTACGAGATCCACTTTGATCAGCTTACAGAGAGACTGTGGAATGAGCGATTTATTTCGGCCATTCAAACATTCTTAACTACAAAGGGAATCTTTGTTAATGATTTTAGAATCCAAGGAGCAGCTGAGGCCATACTGCACGAGCTGAAATCGGTAGTGAGAATCACAGACAAAATCACCAAGATGTATGAGACACAAATTGGCAAGGACTATGTAAAAACTGTGCAACTAAGTGTTATTACCAACTTCTGGGAAGGAGAAGAGCATTGATGTGCCTTGTGACAACTGTATGGTTGTACATGACATTTTTTTATGTTTTATTCTTTTCTTTTTTTTCCTTTTTTTTTTTTCATTATTAACACATTTTTCAAATGTGTGTGGTGTGTGTGTGTGTGTGTGTGTGTGTTTAAAAACTTGACCATGTTTGTAATGGTTACTATTATTAGAAGTTAATGTTTGATATTTTGTTTGACTTTAAAATAAAAGCCTTTGTAAGAAGCACATGCGTGTCATTTCTGTCTCATCCTTAACATGGAAAGTACGATGCATAAGATTTACCACGACCCTGCCAATCCAGGAGGTCTCGGCAGCGTCTACAAACTTCGCAAGGCTGTGAGGGATTCTACGGGGGTTGCTCCTGCGGTATCAGACGTGAAACACTTTTTAGTGGGACAAGATGTTTATACAATTCATGCCAAAGCAGCTAGACATTTTCCCTGGAACAGGGTTTTGGTTAGCGGTGTTGACAAACAGTTCCAAATTGATTTAGTAGATATGAGTGAATATTCTGACGAAAACGATGGTGTAAAATTTCTGCTAATGTGTATTGATGTGTTCTCTAAATACGCGGGGGTCAGATGTCTTAAGAATAAATCAGGCATTAATGTTACAAAAGCTTTTAACAACATACTGAGTGAAGGTCGTATACCTACAAAACTTCAAACAGACGCTGGCACAGAGTTTTATAATAAACACTTCAAATAGCTATTGGATCGGTATGAAATCCAACATTTTTCAACATCAAACGAAACTAAAGCCAGTGTGGTGGAGCGTTTTAACAGAACCTTCAAGACTCGAATGTGGAGGTATCTATCGTCTGCAGTGGTGGACAGTAACGGAGTAAATTTACTTGAGTACTGTACTTAAGTAGATATCCAGAGGATTTGTACTTTACTTGAGTATTAGATTTCTTTGGTACTTATTACTCTTACTTGAATACATTTCCAAGACAAATATTTTTACTTTTACTCAAGTTAATTTCTAGGAAGGCTGAAAAGTACTCGTTCCTTTCAGGTCTGCTCTTTTTTTTTTTTTTTTTTTTTTTTTTTTTCTAAAATACTATCAGACACAGCTGTGTTTGTCAAAGAAGGAAACCTATCGCAGTGCACGCTCTCCACTGGGATCTACGTAAAAGCGGAAATACGTCATCCCTCCCCATAAGGATACCACCAAAGTAGCCACGCTCTCGACTACGTTTGTCAACACAAAACCGCGACAATGGCTGCATCAGATGTAGTTTTTTGTAAAGCAGTGATTCTCAACCAGTGGTCTGGGGACACCATTGGTCTCTGAGGGGGTTCCAGTCCATAGTTGCCAACTCTCCCGATTCACGCGGGAGACTCCCGATTTTTAACCCTATCTCCCTCGATGCTCCCGGTCAGTAATTTCTCCCGTTAATCTCCCGATTTTACAGTAAAGGAAACAAGTAAGATTGTGTCCCTATATTTGTTGCAGTATCTGGCAACCCTGGCCTGCCTGTGTGGATGAGCAGGTGTGTGATTGTTCCTGATAAATCCTGCAATCCGGCTTTTCCGACCTGAAAATGAGGCTCTCGTGAATCATGCAAATCCGTTTTTTCTTTTTTTTTGGGGGGGGGCGTTGCGCAAGGCACGGTCGGTCGGGTATTGATAAACATAATGACATTTGATTTTGATGATGACGTGATTTTTGTCGGTTTAATATCACGAGCGAATGGGGAATTTAAGTTGCACACAGTGAAAGCACTACACCCCAAGTTATCTTGAAATCGATTATTATTGTCATTACTGCTATTTGTACCGTTGAAGTTGAGTGACTGAAATCCTCGTCATCCTATTCAAAGGCTGCAACAGGCGACTCATCGAACCGGGGTGAAGTTAGTTTCAGTTTGGATATTCTGTGGATATCGGGTCCAGCTGAGACTTTACTGAGGTTCTCCCAGTGTCAGCAGCAGGAGGACGGTCAGCTCACCTCTCAGAGCCTCGCGCTGAATCACTGAGACTGATTTAGGGACCGTCATTAAATTACTTAGCATAAATAAATTAATACAAAATAACTGCTGTTTTTTAGAATATCTTTCATGTCATGTGACCCAGTGACTCCAAACCAGCTGCAGATTGTATCAGTAAACTGGATGAGTAAGACACCTATTGTTATTGTATTTTAGTGCTTCCTCTATTTAATATGAATATTAATATGCAGAAATTATGATGAATTATTATGATAAATATTATGGATTATTTCTCAATAGCTTCCATGGCAAATGCTCAGGATGTGAACATATTTTCAAGCAGCAATGTCAGCTTCTACACTATTTTGTCTCATGTCTTAGATTCTGATTCTGAAATTCTGAAAATGATTTTCTTTTCAAAAATCTCACAAGTAGGTGAGATTTAAAGGGTCATTTTTCAAATTTTTTTCCGGGGACATATGCCCCCAGACCCCCCTAGTGTTACTAGGTTATCAACTCAGAGCACAGCTGCTATAAAAAAAATTAGGGGAAACACTGTTCTAAGAATTTTGGACATGTGTGGTTTAAAATACAAGGCAAGAAATTATGACAAATAAATCGCACACCTGGCGAAGGAACCTTGTTACTTGGGCCGATACACCGATGAAAAAAAAAAATCTCCCCAACCCAATGTTGGCAAGTATGAGCTAAATGATAGAGAGTTAGTTGGACGGTACAGGTTCATTTGGTTACAGTTTTAATGATTGTTAATAAACATCTGGATCTGCAACATCTGCTGCAGTGATGTTGCTAGGTCCGCGTCCTGCGTCCCTGACGCATTAAAATCTGAAAGGACGCACAAAACTCACTATCCATGCGTCCCAGTGACGCACCTCATTTTTCCCATGAAAAACGATACATTGTGAACATTAAACAACTCGTGTTTAATCTCAGTAACTGGCAAAAGAAACCTTGTTGTTAGCAGACAGGACAAGCGCTGTTTCAACCCTCTGCGCATCTACTCGACGCAGACGTGATCCCCTGTACAAAGTATCGCGACATGCTAATTTAGCCGCTACCAAAACAACTAGCCCGTCACTGCTGATTTCATTTCAACAAGCACCCGTGGGGGATGTGTGTGTTAACACCCACAGTTTTCCCGGTGAGAGGGTTCAACACCCACACCTTTTCTAGAAATTTACTGCAGTTTTGCACAAACGCCTTACTGCGGCCGGAGTCACTTTCTACCGCCGCTAGTCTGCGCTCGCTGCAGCTGCCTCCTCTCCTCCTCCCTCTCCTGTTGCTGCTTCAAACATGACACCGGCTTTGGGACTGACTGGCTGATGATTGGCTGTTCTGCCTTAAGTCCCGCCTCTCTTGCTATGTTAGATTTATTGTTCAGCTCGTGCGAGACGCTGATGAGGCGGGATCTACCGTAAAATACTAAATAATATCCGGGCGTGTATTTGTTTCAATCACTTAACAGACCAGGCGTTTATTTGGGACAGGCGTTTAATTCCCTCCTCACAAAAATCCGGGATGAAAATGTCTCAAACTTCTCCAGCTTCTCTGTGAATTCTCTGGAAACGGAGAGCAACCAAAAACAAAGTCTGTAACGTTCTCTGATGATTGTAAATGTTGATTACTCCTGATACGTTCAGTATACAGGTCGACACCAAACCACATGATGTGTTGTATAATGTGTTTATGTGTTTACAGCTGCTAATGCATGTAACGCTGTTACTGTGATGACATATGACAGTTAAATATTTAATCTGTCTATAATAACCATATCCTGACATGTAACTGTGATTTTTGATAATCTAAGTACTAATAATAACAATCATGACAAGAAATTACCAAGACTGCAGATCAAGATGAGAAGCTGCAACTGGCAGTGAGCAGCTCTCTTTTCTGTTAGCAGTGAAGTGACATTGACCATGACAGAACATTATAAAATATGATAATGTATAAAAAAACATTTAATGGTAAAAAAAAAAGTACAGTTTCAGTAGGCTTCTATTATAAATATTATAATTAAACAAATCAAGACAGATGTCACATTTACATGTCAGGGTCTGGTTATTATAGACACAGATGTAATATTTAAGTGTCTTTTATCATCACCCCCTGACCCAAAATTGTTTTAAAAAAACACCACCACCACCATCACCACCATATCCATCCCCCGCACTTTTGAAAAGCTTGCTACACCTCTGATTTCAACAATTAAAAATACAAACTTCATAGTAAATAAACCGACATTTCCACTGCTCGATGCTGTGCTCATTTGTGTCGATTATATTTTAACATTTAGGGGACGTGCTGAAATGAAATAAATAAAACATAATCCGATGGTGGTGATGAAAACTACATTGAAGGCCAGCCGCCATTTTGTTACTGTCATATGTCATGCCACAGTTACAGTTGTTTTACAATAAACTTTTCATATTTGGAATTTAATTTGTTTAATTTCAGATACATTTTGAACATACATGAATATATCCGTTTATTATAACCGTATCATTCCACCATCGAAGGAGTTTAACACTCAATAAAATTTAAGAAATAGAATAATATAAGAAAGAAATACATTTTCTTAACTGGGGAGTCGGGACCCATTGAATTTCCCAGGGACCCACTCAACTCACCACCTGTGGGTCCCGGGGACTCACTACATGAAAACCTATCAACATCACTGTGCTGTCCTCCTGTGATCCCATTCATTTGATTTGTTTTTACAGGTGTTTCTGCAGGCTTTATATAAGATTGTGGTTCTAAAAGCAAGCACATCAGTGCAGGTGGTTTCAAAGAGTTAATTCTCAGAAACAAAAGTTAAAAGGTCCTTAAATTCATTTAGAAAAAATTATAGTAATTCATTGATGTGAAAAATAAGAAATTTACTCTTACTTTTACTTGAGTACCTTTAAAAGCAAGTACTTTTTTACTCTTACTCAAGTAACATGTCGACTGAGCTACTTTTACTTGTAACGGAGTAAATTTTGACCAGTAGTATTTGTACTCTTACTCAAGTACTGGGGTCGAGTACTCTGTCCATCTCTGATCATCTGTAAATTCACGTAGATATGTGGATGTGATTCAGGACCTGACCGCTTCCTACAACAAATCTCATCACAGATCGATACAAATGGCCCCTAATGCTGTTAATAAACACAATGAGAAAACGGTCTTTAACAATTTATATAAGTTAAAACCTCAGAGATCGGTAGCCTTCAAATACAGTTTGGGCGATAAAGTGAGAATTTCAAAACTTCGGTGTGTTTAGAAAAGGTTACGAGCAAACCTTCACAGATGAATATTTTACAATAGCCGAACGTGTAGCAAGAGATCCGCCTGTGTACAGGTTATTAGATTGTGGGGGTGAGGCCGTGAAAGGCACATTCTATGAGCCAGAGCTACAATTAGTAATTATTGATAAAAACAAAACTTTCAAAATAGAAAAAATATTGATGGGAAAAACATTAGGCCGCAAAAACATGGTTCTTGTTAAATGGCTGGGTTGGCCGGAGAAATTTAACTTGTGGATTCCTGAAAAAGATATTGTTAATGTGTGATAAAAGACGTGCTCAAAGGCTGACCAGCACGCATTTTGAATAGGTGTTCATATACATCAGAGCTATGGAGAAGAACGGCTTTTACATCACCCTCCCCAGTAATGCTTCATCCCATGTATATCCAAATAACAAGATATGGCAATATCGGACTAAATTAGCTAAACCAATAGTTTTGAACGAGCCATATGAAGTCGGTGTTATCGAAGTCCAGTATCCCCGTGTTTGGAAAAGTTTCCCGGAAGAAGATGCTGATGTGGACATCTATGACTCTAAAACAAAGAAAACATACATCATATCTCTGGCGGTTGGATTTTATGATACTATACCTAGAATACTTAAGGAATTTAATGCAAAATGTATAGTAACCCCACGAGTATCACGCATGAGTCTAGTGTACAATAACATCACAAACAGAGTTATTTTTTCAGGTGCCGAAGGCTACAGTTTAACATTTAAAGCCCGTTTAGCTGTGATGTTAGGTTTCAATCCGGGGGAGGCGATCAATATACCTGCTACCCTAAATAAAAAAAAAACAACACACTGCTCCACATCCTGCGGATATACACGCAGAAGTGTATAATATATTTATCTACAGCGATATTGTCCGCTGTATAAATGTGTCAGACGAGCCCAGGCGTATGCCCACTCTGACTTATGACAAGCCACACTACACATCGCTCTCCAAAGCAGTGATAGATGATATTGAGATCTCACTAAAAAACGATCAAAACCAGTATATCCCCTTTGCATTTGGTAAGGTTATTATCAAGCTACACTTCAGGCCTGTGAAGCAGTTTTTCTAAGTACTGTCTGTAAAATGACACACGTACCCTTCACTCGTGATGATGCCAGGTATATGGCATATTATATGAACCAGGCAGGGGGTTAGTTACCAGGTTTTATAGGGGCTAGTACTCAATGGCTATGCCTTTGTTAAAAAGCGGGTTCAGCCTAGCTAAACCACATTTAAGGACTGCGGCTACAAATATAGCAGGAGATATTGTATCGAATATTGCCAGAAATACAATGTCAAGACATCAGGATGGGAGTGGCATGCTGGTGTACAGCAGAAGACCTTTGAAAAGACCCCCTTCCAGACGTGGGCATAGCCATAGTGTGGTTAAAAAACGTAAAACTGTTGTTAAGAAACACAAAGCAGTCAAAAAGAAGTCAGTCAGCAGGAGTTACAGGGTGCCGAACAGACGCTCCAGGACATTGTCTAAAGACATATTCTAGGCTAAAATTCTAAAAAGACAATCATGGCACTCATTCATAATCAGTCTGAAGAATGTGTAAAGACCGAGTTGGATCTGTTTACCGTTTCCTACACCCAGACATCTATTGAAAAATCCACTTATGTTGAAATCCCTCCGGTTTCTGCAATTACGGACACAGGTCCTCTGGAATTTTACATATCGGCTAGTGGGGAGGACTACCTAGACCTGAACGAATCGTATCTTTATACACGTGTGAGAATTACAAATGCAGATGGTACAAATCTGGCACCAGCAGCAGACGTTGGATTTATAAACTACCCAGGATGTACCTTATTCTCACAGGTTGATATCATGCTGGGAGATAGGCTTATAACCCAGTCTTCCAACACGTACCCATATCAAGGCATAATTGAGTGTTTAATTAACTATGGGAAGGACACTTTGGACACGCAGTTCAGCCCGGGTTTGTTTTGTAAGGACACCAGTGGCCATATGGATGATGCATCTATAGCTGGAGCCATCACAGGATTAGTGACTAGAGGCGCATATACTGAAAACAGTCGGATTGTGGAGTTAATAGCCCCAATACACGCTGATTTGTTTTTTCAAGAAAAACTGTTGCTAAATGGTGTGGATATTTCTCTGAAATGTATACGCTCAAAAGATGAATTCTCTCTTATGACTGGTGTAAATGCACAATTCCATGTTAAGATTATGTCAGCCAGCGTGTTTGTAAAAAAGGTGTCTGTTGCCCCCAGTGTGCGCTTAGCTCACAGCAGAGCTCTACAGCATTCTAATGCTAAATATGCTATAGACAGAGTCGCTTTGAAGACTTTCTCCATCCCTGCTGGAACTAGAGTGTGCAACCAGGAAAATCTATATATTGGTCAGATGCCTAAATTTGTTATTGTAGCATTTGTCGATAACGAAGGATATACAGGAAGTTATACTCGCAACCCCTTTAATTTTGGAAACTATGACACAGAGTTTATAAGTCTGTATGCCGATGGACAATCTTTTCCAGCAAAACCCTTTCAACCGCTTTTTAAAGAGGTCATTACACAAGAGAGTATTATCAGCTGATACAGACCACAGGAAGGCACCTAAAAGACAGGTCACTGGCCATATCACGCAGTGATTTCGGCGCCGGTTATACATTATTCTGTTTCAACCTGGAACCTGATGAAGGGAGTGCAGGAAATGTATCGCTAATCAAAACAGGCAATGTAAGGCTGGAAGCCCGATTTAGAGTTCCCTTGCCCTGGACGGTTAATTTGATTTGCTATTCTGTCTTTGACTCAGTTATCGAAATATCAAACAGGAGACAAGTACTGATGGACTACTACTAAACACAATGAATACAATTGAATTAACTGGCGTTGTTAGGAAAATAATTGTCAACGGTACAAATTTTCTGGGGGTTTTAGCATGCGACCAGCTCCCTAAGCACCGTGTTTATAGATGCCCTGCTATGTTGATTGTAAACAAACAGCCCTCTAACATGTCTGGGGAACACTGGCTGGCAATTTATATCACAAAAGACAGACAGGGCTATTTCTTTGACAGTTTTGGTAATCTGCCTGACAAATTTCCTAAGGAGATAAACAGTTTTCTGGTGAAAAATTGTACATATATATCTTATTCTAGAAAACAGGTTCAAAATAACCTGGCTGTCACATGTGGGCCGCATTGTGTCTTTTTTCTTTGTCATGTGCAAAAAGGGGTGCAGTATACACGCCTGTTAAATATGTATAGACCCAATCTTGTATATAATGATAACATGGTATGTCGATTTGTTAACAAAATACGTCCTTCCATATGTCGTGGATATAATTTTACATGTGTACAGTATGGAAAACAAATGTGTATTTAAATAATAAATGCTGTGTAAAACATGTCACATCAAATAAATATTGAACACAATTTTATTTTAACATGTTGTCATTTTTTATTCACACTGTAAAAATCATTGTTGTATAAAAATTTATATAAAAAACAAAACAGTAATTTATTAACACAAAACATTTGGTAATATAAAGTTAAGGAGGAAAAAACAAAACAAAAAACAATGTACCATTTTAGAGTAAGAAGAGACATTACACGTGTCTAGTCATCAAAACATTTGCACAGCAAACAAGAATTTCATAATACAAATTACATTGTACATAAAATGATCAAAAAATATGAGAAAATAAAATTAAAAAATAAAATAGAAGTTAATATTATTATACATATTACAGCATACATAAAATGACAAAAAACATATATAGTAAATATAAGTAGTTAAAATAAAATATTGTTAATAATAAAACGTAATAAAATAGAAAACAGAAATTAGAAATTTAACCAAGAGGTATTCCGGCTGTCTGGTTCCCACCTAGGAGTCCAAAGAGGTGTGCTGGATCTGTGTGTTCTACCAAGAGTTAGCCTTTTTCTCTTATGACTAGCGTCACGATTCATAAAACTCTCATTATCAAACGTGTCATCGATCACTTTATACTCAGTAATAGCCCGTCGTACCAGGGTGTTTGGGATGGCAGATAAAGGAATATTTAAACGGGCCATGGTTTTTAAAAAAGCGTTCCAACCTACAGGTCTTGAATCGTCTAAAACATTATGCGTGGCAGTGACACTTTTTATCAGATCATATAGATGCGAACCTCGGACAGGACGGTTGTCAATGACAATCTCGCCCTGATCTGTCCACGAGACACATTTTTTGCCCGGGCTGCAGCTTCCAAAATTCAAGATTCAAGATTCAAGATGAACTTTATTGTCCCACAATGTGGGAAATTTGTTCTGGGCCATTTGCCCATGCTGCAGCCACAAGTAACACAGAACATACAGTTACACACAATCACAAACAATAGATATGCACATCAATATCATACAAAGTGCCAGAGTGCAAAAAAAAAAAAACATGGTGCATTGAAAAGATGAATAAATAACACCAAGTAAAAAAGTGCTAAAATTGTAGTAGGAAAATTACTAACCTATACAGAACATGCAAACGCAAGTCACCTGACCTTATTCAACAGCTTGATTGAAACGGGAACAAATGAGTTTTTGAATCTGTTCAGTCTGCAGTGTGTTCGGCATTTTTCCAGCTTCTTGTAGGCATGTGTTTTAGTATCTCTTCAGCGATTAAATCTTTTTTATCTTGGTCATCGATAGGTGCCACAAGGTCTGAAGTGTTCGGTATGGATAGAGTCAAAAGGTTTTTTTCAAGCTCATTCTGTTTTGTCATCACTAGGTATCTCTGTAGAATACCTGCATATTCTTTGGCCTTTTCATATACATCAGTGTCTGGTAGGTTTAGGACATCAGTCATGGCTTTATCCAATTCATTTTGTGCCGTTTGTCTTATGGATCTGTTCTGCTCGTACTGTTGCGGTTGTTTTAAGGCATCCAACTGATGCTGCGGCACCAGGAACATTTTCTGCGTATGCTCCATTTCACCCTCTGTTAAAAAGACCGACTTTAAATGGTATGGCTGCTCCTAGTAGAGGCAATAAAAAACCTCCAGACTGATTGATACTCTTTTTCTTTTTTAAAAGTCTGACTTTTTTGTCGGCTACTAATCTGATGACGGCTTTCCTTTTTTTCAGCTGTTTGCACTGTTTATCAGTCAAAGGGATGTTACCACTCAGCACATTGAGAGCTATTTCACATAGAGCATTGATAAAGTCCGAGCTAGCTTACCCCACTATGACCCTGCGCATACTCGGCGTTGATTTATATAACAGTTCCAACAGGGCCAAATTCCTCTGCATGCGACGACATGGTTACCCCTTCTGCTTTTTAGAGATGTATACAACCGGACCGTCAGACAGCAATGCTGTTCTAAGTCTTAAATAATCAGGTGTCTTGGCTTTATAATCAATAAGATGATAACCATATGTTGTACTGGTGGCATCATTAAAAGCGTCCAAAAATTTTTTAGAGTTACCAGGAAACATTTGTCTGCCTATTAAAGTTATCTGGTATTTATCTCTGGGGTTTTTAAACAAAACAAGGTAATTGGTGTTCAAACTAATAGTCCGGCTAGCCTTGCCTTGAATAAACAAATTTTGGACTAAATATATACAACTCAAGTTCCTATGATGAACGTATTTTGTAAAAACATTTTGCACTTCTAAATTGTTGCTGGCGTCATTCATCAAATCATCTATAATGAGCAAATTGTTTTTCTCTGAGGGTAACAACACATCATCACACAGAGATTCGGGTAGACCATTCACAAAATTAATTTCTCTTATCTGAAGTAGCTGATTATATAAAGGTTGCCAACAAGAGTATATGTACACGATATTGTCAATATTATGTGTAATAATTGCCAATGCTTTTTCAATAAAATTTTTAACAAAATACGTCTTCCCACAATTTGAAGGGCCGCTCACCACCAAACTAAATGGATGTTGTAGTCTTGCAACAAATTCTTGATCTGGTCTAATAGCCATAAGGTAGGGTAGTGTAATCACTTAATACTCTGCGTTTGTTGTAGCCAACGTGAATTTTTTTTGTAACTGTGTCATTCTTGAGATGGAAGCGCTTTTTGTCTCTTTTAATGGTTTCGGAAACAGTCATCACGTGTGCGTCTGTATTCTGATTGGCAACAAAGGCTTGAACCAAACCCGCCGGAGACTTGTGGGTGACCACAGATGTATTTTTGGAGTTTAGGGTCACACCCTTGCATTTAACCATTGTTTTGCCGTGAGCTGTGTGATAAGCATAACACTTTGGACCCCCCGACACGAACTCGGTGATATAATCTTCTTCAGGAAGGTCACACAAATTTCCATCAGTAAATCAGTAAATACAACGCTGTCCGTGTCACAATACAACACACGGCAATCTAACTTCTCCATCACATCATAAAGCATGAGACGCGCATTAGCAGTGGTAAAGGCACCAATAAAGATATTTATATCTTTTGTTCTGGCTGCTTTAATGTCAGCATGACACCACTGTACTATAGCAACATCATCTGATATGAAACAAAACTGCCGCACATCATATTGATCACCAAACATCAGCTGTGTAAAGCGATCTGATTCTGTTATCAACTCACATCCAGCACCACCACCAGCCTGCAGCCACTGAGAAGGAGACAAAAAAAAGGAAGTTTACAATGGAAATAATTGACCCAAAATGTACAACAAAAATACACAAAAGAAAGCAAGGAATAAATTCACAAAATAAGCTAAACACAATTGCCTAAAGAAAGCAATTTACTTAATCCAAACGATAACGTAAAGAAAACAAAACAAATAATTCAAAAATAAGGGATTAACTTCTCACAATCATTTAGTTAAAATGACAAAAGTAACCAGGTTAAAAGTGCAATGTCAGCAGTGCACCATGCAAGCCAGCTGCGGCCACAACCCGGAAGCAGCAGCGCCACCAAGCAGCACAGAGCTGCGGGAAAATGAAGGGAGCGGTAAATCAGTCACTGCCGGAGACAAAGTCCGGCGGATCAGGGGACAACGTCGTATATAAAAGCAGCAGCAGAGACAAAGTCGTGCATAAATGTGGTAGAGACAAAACAGCAGCGGTCCTAATCAGCTGGTGGTGGTCATGTGATTTGCCACCTGTGGATTTCAGCCAGCTGATGAGCGTTCCTGACAATAGACATAAAATTAGCATGGCGGAGCTACAGGTACCAAGGCTTTTGAGAGCTAGATTTAAGTTAGCATACCTGTTTTTAGAGGCAAACCTGCACAGGGAGAGGGAGGGAGAGAGACCCACACGGCAGCGGACATCTACCTGCAACCACATTAGCTTTAGCTACAGGCTAGCATACAGTGAAACGCAGAGAGAGAGGACACTTACCACCGCCCGAGAGAACCAGGCATCAAACGGAGCACGGAGTATGGGGCACTCGGTCGCTGCTCTGCAGTGAAAACACACAGGCTTTAAGCACGAGGACACCAAGCGATATCTGATTTGAAGCAGTAGCCGTAGCCACAGCAGCACGGAGCATTACCTGCACAGGCAAACACCTCTGACCCGGAAGTGACGCGTCATTGAGAGCGCACGGAGGAGGGCTGTACTTATGTACTGCTGCCCTAGTGGTCATGGCAAATTATTCCTCATGCTAAAACGGCCCCATAACGAGTTCAGAAGAAGCTTGTTGCAACTCCTCACTGCCTTGTTGACACAGATTTTATCTGGGTCTAGCCGGATACCCTCCTTTTTGAAATACTCCTCAATGTATCTCTCCTTATCCTCAGGCGTTTTGACATGTCCTGGATAGCCAGAGGCCTCTTGCTTACATTTGAGAAATGTCTTAACATAGTCTTTGAACAATGTGTCTGTTTTGTTAGGAAAATGCCATACCTCGTCAGTGTTTACAATCTTGTATCCTTTTTCAACCGCTTTTTGAAGCTCAAACGAGACCCACACAGCTGACAACTTTCTGTCTTTGTCACTGTGTGCACAGTTACTGGTCTGGTTCAGCTCCTCGGCACATGTTCGACATAATGGAAACATTAGTTTATTGTGACACCTATAGGGCAGGACAGGATGGAATAACCATCTGGGAGGGAGCACATCACACTTAACAAAGCCCAAATACATATCAAGGGAACAAAAATCCCTATAGATAATCTGCGGGTGTCCAAACGGATACTGTTTTTGTGAGTTCACAGCCGAGTACAAACTGGTGAAGTCATAATATCGTACCTTCTCACCCTCTGACACCTTGTGATACAGCTTCATTGCATTTGTACGGCCTCCAAAAAGAGCCTCTCAAGGGTCCAGACGTTCTGGTTTCCTGTAACTCTGTAGAAACGTTTGAACGCTTAAATCATTCTTTCTACGTTGGAGCCATTCACACTCCCACATCACTTCAACTTCATGACCATATCTAACCTTCAATTCGTTTACCTTTGACATAAACTGACCAAAAGGCACACCGTAAGTCTCTTTGACCACGGGATTTAAACCAGCTTGAGCATAGCACCTCACGCACCCGTGGTAAAAACAGCCAGCAAACTCGTAACACTTTTTCGTATTGGGTTGATAGCCATCCACAAAGTATGGTCCTATCTGTTGTTCGCCATGGTTGACTGCATGTTTTATCTCAATCTTTTGAGTGTGACTCAGATATTCAAGTCATTGTATAGACACATCTGAATATGCCTTATACTGGCCAATGTATGCACTGTCATGCGTGAGAGCGAGTGTGTCTTTCTTCAGAAACAATGTTTTAAACACACCCATACAACTGGATGCCAATGTGGTAAAGACAAAGGGGTCAAGTTCTGTGCATTTCCGAAAAGTATCCTGATAGATACTACATCCTCTGAGCAACACATCCACATCATTGACACAATACTGCTGAATCTCTTTCTCAAAGTCGAAAGTTTCTCTGCAGACGTATTATACCAAGCCATGAACGTTATTTTTTCACTGCCACTCATATTATCATAACCATAGTAATACGGTTCCGAATCGTCACCCACATACTTCTCGTTCCCCACCGTGTTGAACTTATGAGGAAAATAACCTTTCATCATGTCCTCAAACCCTAATGCTGCTGGTATTTTTGACAAACGCATAGGTAGAAAGCTGAAAGAATCTATCCACCGCTGCTTGTACGCTCGGTCGTACATCAAATTGACTCTGCTACCTCGCATGGTCAGTTCAGGTGCAATTTTATTTTTCACCATATATTCAAGCAAAATATAGTTGTCAAACCCTGACGCGTTGTGCGCAATGAATGTGTATCCATCATATTCGGGTTTTCGATAGCGTTCAACAATTATTTCTACACAATTTAGGCCGGGGAAACAAAACATGTTTTTACCGTCAAGGTCTTTTACACAGCAAAAATTTGCTTCGTGCCTGCCATTGTGATGCCGAGATTCAAAATCATATACCAGGTATTTATCTGTCGGCTTTTTCTTTTTCAGAGGCTGAATATAACACTGGTGGGGGGCCTTGACATCCATTATTTCTTCATTGCAGTGACGACACTTAAGAGGGCGACATTTGTGTGTTTTACCTCCTTTTCCCACTGTGTAGACACTGCCACATGTCTCACAGTACCTTAGTCTGTCACATGGTATTGTTTTATGAGTTAGCTCCACCATTTTGTGTTGCTTGTGACAAAAATTAGATTTGCATATGCGTTTACAGTCACCACATTTTACTGTTTTAGTTGGATGTCTGTGACAAGCGTTTGTAAAACAGACATTGCACCTGAGTTTACAGCTATGCCTCAAGACCGCTTCATATGTCTCATAACAATAATTACACACGTATGCGGAGCCAAAGAATCCTGCCGGGTTTTCTATTAAATAATAGTGATTATCCCGTAAGTATAACCAGACGGTATGTTTGTTAATCTTATCATGTGTTTTGTAACACGCCAGGCGTTTGCGACCGGCTGTGTTATGGAATATTATGATTTTTGCATTTATCTCTCTCTCAAATGCGGTTACTTTATCAAAGGACGCACAGCTTGTGAGATCACCCAAAATTTTCAGATGGGTATTTTCTGCATATGTTTGTTCATCCAATGTTTCTACATCCACTGTTTGTGCGAGCAATTTTTGTTTTTCCTCTTCTTGTCTTTTTTTTTCAAAACGTGCAAGACAGAGGCTGAAGCACAAATTATTGCCTCCCCTATTGTCAGGATTAAATAGGAATCGTGTTTTCTCCGACAATATCTTATTATACGGTATTTTATTAATATTTTTACGCTTTCCGCCGCTTCTATTCTGCACCACCGTAACAATAAACTCTAGTTCATCATCAGACATGGACGTGTCATTACTCTGTAAAACTCGCGAAATTTCTTCCAGAAACAAATCTGTATTGTATTGGTTGTCAGAGTTTAAAATAGCCTGCACATCATTGGCTAGGGACGGTCCTCTTAACACCGCATTTAAAATACTCCCAGGGTGTGTACCATCTAACGCACGGTCTATCACACCAGACAACCTTTCTCTGATTCTCCTGGGTACCAACTTGGGGTTATCAAGACTGATGTCTCTGAAATCGAGACGCTGACGCAACTCCATCGCATTAAAATTCGGTATGTCACGGACTTGTATCGGTGGTCTAACCTCGTTATCATCATCATCATCATCATCAGAGAAGGAAACAGATCCCGACTCACGCTCAACCACTGCATCCTGTTCTGCTTCTCTATCACCGCCACCACCACCTATCTGATTTATAGAACAAGCCCCACCAGCACTGAGGGGGTCTGCAGGCCTCTGCAACATAACTCTGTCAGCCTGAACAACAGACTCAGTATCAACCTTGACTGATGTATCGAACCCTACGCTAACAAGGCTAACAGAGTCATCATCATCATTGTCAGAAATCTCAATAACACTGTTATTAACACCGGCGCAACCATTATCAGAAGCATTTTTATCAGCACAGTCCACATTAGCACAAACACTAGCAGAAGTAGTTTCATCAGCACAGGCCACGCTACCACAAGCAGCCACAACATTAGCATCATTAGCACAAGTAAAACTAGCATTATGAGCAACAGTACGAGCAGCACAGAGGCGGGTGGACGCAATATGTGTCACACGTCTTGTTAAGGCATCGACTCGTCTAGCCCGAACTCTAGCCCATCTAGACAATGTGTTGACATTGCCCGCTACATTATCACCATAAGGCAAACACTTTTTTTGCGCAAACCAGATATATCTACCATGGACACCTTCGCTGGCAATAGGTACAGCTCTCTCATCATCAGAGTTCCATTCATCATTTTCATCATCACTGGTGTCTAAAACACTCCATATCCCGTCTTTAAGTCTGAATTTTTTTTATGAGGCGGCATGATGGCTGCTAATTAGGGTCACAGAGATGTGTAAAATTTTAACTCAAAAGCCTCTGCACCAACGTGTCTAGCAAAATAGAAATGGAGGTGTTACAATCGGAATGCTCCCTCAACAATCATCTCACAGCTGCAATATCCTCTTTATGCTGCGCAGTAGAGCTTCTTAGTTGTTGCACTATTTCAATTAGCTTTTCATTCTGTTTTGTAACAGGTTTTTATTTTCACTGACGGATTTTTCCAAAGCCAGTTGGTGTTGTTTTAATTCTGCAAATTCACTATTTACTACAGCCGTCAGCTGATCAACTCTACTGACCACAGAGTCCTGCAAATTAACTGGTGTCTGTGTCTCTGCATCATGTTGTTTAGCTAGTCCTAGACCGAAAAGATCGAGGCCATAATGGCTACTTAAATCAAGCAGTTCAGTTTCCTGTAGGGGAGCAAAATGCTCTAACGAGCCAACCTGATTAGTATTACTATGAGACACGTCTGACAAATCCAGAGAATCATTAAATTGTAGACACGTCAAAGGCGTGTTGCCCACACTGATCACATTGCTATTAGGACAGCCTGCCGGGGATGATTGTATATTGCTAACTGTAGCGGCCAGTAGCGGCAATACATCTGCTGATATATGTTCATCAGGTGTACTGGACCGAGGGCTTACAATAAAAATATCATTGTCATACACATCATTTTCTACAAAACCTGTTTGGGAAGAGGCAACCACATATCCAGCGGGTAACTGGGGCTCGTCCCTCGGCGTTGTGTTTAGCTGCACAAGTGCCTGCACTGCCTCATCCACTTCTCTCGGGGGAAAGAACTGCGACTTCTGAGGAATGTCTAACGGTTGCCATACACCGTTCCCCGACCTGTGATAATGCGATAAAGTTAGGAAAAAATTAGAATCAACAATAGCATTTATTTCAAGTATATTGATAATTATAATAACACACACTATGACTGTTAATTCATGCTACTAACAAATAGTTGTTACATACATTGCATCATTATCAGTCTGACGGCTCTTAATCCCACGACGTTTTCGGCTCAATAATGACTTCTTGCCAGAGGTTTTAGCACAATCCAGACTTTTGATTTTTTTATGAGTGGGGGGGGCAATCTATACATATTAGCAGAATTTTTTTTTTTTTTATAAATAATTAATATAAACTGACGACATATTGACAATTTCTATTTAAGCATAAAACAAAACACTGTTTTACCATCAAGGCCTTTTTGATCCTTCCCAATAGTTCTCTGTTTCCAAACAGCTATCTGATCATCAAGTTTTTTTCGCTCTGCCCTAATGATGTCACCAGGGCACCGTGTTTCTCCCTGGAAAACTGTACAAAAGAAGGTAAAGAAATCAATTTAAAACAAATTGTAAATTGAATAAATTCTAACATAAATGAGTGATATTAAAGACTAACCTTGGTTGACCGCATCAGGGTTTTCCTCAACATCCAACACAGCACCCCCCAAGTGACCTAATAAACAAAACCTTTAAAACAGTATGCAAAACATTATCCAATCAACAGAACCATTAAAACCACCTTATTAGAAATAGGATAATGAAATAATAACTCACCACTTAGAGACTCCATTGGTACTTCAGATGAAAATTGTCTTGTCCAAATGAATTTAAATGTAGGGGGGAAAACAGCTGAGAATAGCTGGTATAACAAAACTTAAAGATTTAGCACTACTAGATGGCTGCAGAGCAGGAGAGAGTTAGATATCCCCTACAGACAACTATATTCAAACACAGTTAACCACTCCCCACCACCAGACGGTGTCTGCAGGCAATTTCTCTGAGGTGCCATCACGGGAAAAGTATTTTTTCCTGTATCACACAGGTTGTCCCCCTTTAGCAGGTTCTGCTATATACGTGTCAAAACTTACTGTCTCCCACCACCAGACAAGATCATTTCCTCCACCAGTCTGCCTTCAAAGACCATCACAGCTGTTGTCTGTACCCATTTCCTTCCCACATTTTGTTCCTGGCCACTCTGATATTATTTCACCTGTTTGCCATAAAGTTGACAAACCTCTGATCAATACAAGTTAACCACACACTCCCCACCATCACAGCTGTTGTCTGTACCCATTTCCTTCCCACATTTTGCTCCTGGACACTCTGAAATTATTTCACCTGTTTGCCATAAAGATGGCAAACATCTAAGAAATACAAATGAAACACACACTCTCTCCCAAGATCACCGTGAATGGGTGGTTGCAGAGGAGCTTGAAAACACACCCCCCCCCAATCAGTCGAAGTCCTTACTAATGTTATGAATTAAACTTTTGTAATTGAAATCATATAGTTTTTGTAATGAAAATGGTATATAAATGCCTAAATAGTTCATGCCATCCACTGGCCAATCTAACTCACTCTGCAATTTAGTCGTATGTGAGATGTTGCCACCTATATCCATGGCCATTGTTTTGTCCATGTTTAATTTGTAGCCCGAGAAGAATCCATAAGTGAAAATTATGTCCTTTAAATATGGTATTGTTACAGGTTTTGTAAGATACAGCAATACGTTGTCAGCATACATTGAGATTTTATGCTGTTTTCCGTTTATCATAACCCCCCTTATATTATCATTATCCCTAATCAGCTGTGCTAATGGTTCAATACTGATGTCAAATAACAAAGGAGATAGTGAACAACCTCGTCTACACCCACGTTCCTTAACTGCGGATTGTGGATCCGAATATAAGGTCTGTATCCATTTGAAGTTTGGGCCAAATTGGAATCGTTTCAGAGTTTGAATAAGGTATTGCCAGGATACTCGATCGAATGCTTTCATGGCATCTAAGAATAATATCATTGACTCCTCTTCTTTAACTTTTGGGTGTGTCATTAAAATAACCTTCTGATGTTGTCCCCATAGTATCTTCCCTTTATAAACCCTGTCTGATCGGGATGGATAACTTCTGTAGAAATTTTATTGACACGTCTTGCCAGAATAGCTGTTAAGATTCATAGATCTATATTCAATAATGAGATCGGTCTGTATGATAAGCATTTAGTGGGATCATTGCCATCTTTATGTATCACCACTATAGTAGCCTCTCTCCAAGAGGGGGTCATGGTTCCAGATTTTAATGCCTGATGGTAAGTTTGTAATAATAAAGGTGATGTAATCTCTATAAAAGATTTTATAAAATTCGTTAATATACCCGTCTGGGCCAGGGCTTTTATTATTTTTCAGTGTGGAGATTATATGACGTATTTCCAGGTCCTTGATTGGCTCATCCAGTTCTCTTGCCATAGATTCAGGTAACTCTTTTAATTTGATGTCTTTTTAAAAATTGTGCCAATTCCTCATCATTTGTGCAAGTGTCTGTATTTTTGTACAGAGTCTTGTAAAATTCTGCGAAGGACTGTGATATTTAATCCGGCTTTGTGAGAGTTTAATTATTCTCCTTTAATTTCTGTACTATATTTAATGATTGATGGTTTTTAAGTCTTAATGCTAGTAACCTGCTCGCCCTATTACCATTTTCGTAGTATTTTTGGTTAGTGAACCTTAAATTGCCCTCTATTTTTTTCATTAATTAAGCTGTTTAGGTCCCTGCGTGCCTCTTTCAGATTATTCAATAAGCTTGAGGTTGAGTTTTTTTTTGTGTTGCTGTTCAAGCTGCCTTATTTTGTCTTCTAGTTCTCAGTGTTTTTCTTCCCTTTTTCTGGCACTTGTAAAGGAAATGATTCGGCCTCTAATATATGCCTTTGCACAGTCCCGTAGAGTAAGGGGTGATATTTCAGGCGAAGTATTAGTGTCAAGATAATTTTTTTGTTCAGTTTTTATAAATGCAATGAATTATCTATCATTGAGGAGCGATGCATTTAATCGCCATTGTTTAGTTGATGGGCCTGTTACCAATGTTCCACGACAATACGAGAGGAGCGTGATCGGATAATGTAATTGGGAGGATCTTTATGTCGACTACTCATAAGATTCTGTCTTGGGGGTAAAAAAGAGGAATATTCTGGAGTATGAAGAATGCCTATGCGAAAAAAGGTAAAGTCTTTGCCTTTAGGGTGTTTGTTTCTCCAAATAAATGCCTAAGCATATTGCTCATCCTAGAAGTAGAAGTGCGAGGCGCAGGTTGTCTATCCAAATGTTGGGACATGACGCAATTAAAATCACCTAACATTTAAATACCAGAGCTATGCTGTAATATTGTGGAGAAGATTATACGAATAAAGCTAGGCTCATCCTCGTTTGGAGCATATATTCATTAGACAGACTTCCACTCCATCAATCAATCCATTCACCATTATAAATCTTCCTGCCGAGTCTTTATCAATTTTGGTTGATGTGAAATTGACCTGTCTGTGTATGAAAATAGATACACCTCTTTTCCGACCAGATGAGTGTGATGAATAAAATACCTTAGGACTTCTTTAATTTCTCGTGTTCCTTGTCTGAAAGGTGAGTTTCTTGCAAGAATGCAATCTGGCAGCTATTTCTCTTTAACTGATTAATAATTTTCTTTCTCTTGATTGGGCTATGGAGACCTTTAACATTGTAACTTATTACCTTAAGAGATCCCATAACTCAAAAGCAGGGTCAGATGTAATGGAAAGAAAAGAGTAAAATAAGCAAATAAAAAGGTTGTGAAAAATAAAATCAAACAACTTATAAAGTGGGTGTACATATAAAGGCTGGAAGCTACATGAAAAATACCTGAGAATTACCAAGATAACAGCAGCATATGTTTTGTAGCATTTCAACTTTAACAAATGATTCTTATCCAGAAAGAGTATGTGGATAGGAAAGTTCACTGTTGCTCTTCTTAGATCCCTGGGGAACAAGCGAATCGTCACAAACAGAGTTGAACATAGAACTACAATGGCCAAGAACACGGCTGACATAAGTGTCCGGTTGGTACTGTGGGGCACAGTTTCAGGCTGTGTCTAGAACATGCAGCTGTGCGAACAGTCCCTAAGGAACAGGGTTTGCTTTGGTTTGGGCAGAAGTCAAACTATATTCAGTCAGTAGATATGCACATCGAGCTGCCCCAGAACCTCATATAAAATAAAGACATCTTAAACTCAATAACTTGTTTTTCAAATGTAACTGTATGTTGTAGTAAATTACTTTAGCCAAAATGGCAGGCAATCATGTACTTTTGAGTAGGCTGTTGATAATCTCTCACTTATTCGTTACACAATGTGCAGATGACAAATCCCCCAATTCAATTAGCTGGCTTAATAGATTGCATCATATTGCCATAAAGGTCGCGGTTTTAGCATATCAGGCTCTTTTTTTCTCTCTCTCTTTTCTTCAAACCTGATGTCAGTAAAGTATACTGTCGCTTAGTGCTCTGGTCCATCAGCTGGAAGGATGTGTTTCTTTGTATAGTCCATTGCCTTAGTAGCATCCACGAACTCCCGCTCATCGTTGTTGTTGGAGATGCGGAGCCTGGCCGGATACAGCAGACCGTAGCGGACCCCAGGTTTCCCCTGAAGCATCTTTCTGGCGGGCGTAAACACTGCTCTGGCTCTGGCGACATTCGCGGTGTAGTCCGGGAATATAACGATCGGGTTTCCCTTGTAATTGAGTTGGCCACCTCAGTCTCTGGCTTTCCTCAGAATGTCCAAGGCATCTCCCTCGTTGTGTAGCTTCGCAATAATTACACAGGGCTTATCTCCGGGTCTCCTCTGTGTCAGGCTGTGGTGTGAGCGTTGGATTAGTACCTCTCTGTCCAGGTGTAATACCTCTTTAAGGGGTTTGGAGACCGCGGTGGGAGAGCTCGACCCCAGCACCTCCCCTCCTCATCCTGCCCTCCATGTCCTCATACTTTTCTTTTAAATCTTCGACTTGCTTCTTGAGGTCTGTTACCTTAGTTTGCACCGATACAACTTCATCCGACCACACTGACAATCCATCCTCGATAGCCTTCACATTAGCTTGCACCTGCTCAACCTCTGTGCGGATAGCTGCTGTGTTGTTAGCTATCTCGGTTTTCACGTCAATAATTTCTTTCTTCAGCGATTCAAAATCCTTCGCCAGCGCGCTCTTCAATTCTTCTCTAATAACTGACGATATTTCTTTTCTCAATGAGGAGAGGATGTCAGCTTTGATTGTTGCAGACCTTGCTGGGTAGTGTTAATTATACAGTTACCGCGTTTAATTTGTATTTTCGAGAGCAGATGTCATATAATATACACTGTAAAATGTTACCAGAATTTAACAATATTTTACTATAATATTTCACAATAATTTACTGTAGTATCACTTTACATGCTTTAACTGTAATAATCACAATATAATACTGTAATTTTGAATTTTCTGTGAAATCAAGTAAATTACTGTGAAAAAAACTGATACCAGGATTTAACAACATTTTACTGTATTATTTCACAGTAAAATACTGTATTCAAACCATCCTCTGTGGTAACACAACAAATTACTGTAAAACGTGAATCGCGCTTGAACTGTGCTGCATTGTGGGACCAAGAAGAGACGACAGGTGGATACCAGTGGATAGGATATTGTTCTCTTTATACATCCATGGTGGATAATGTTACGACCAGACACATACCGATAGACGAGCTCAAAGGTAAGGTTAACATCATTACATATTAGACAGCTTGTCACAACTTATATTAGTTGTGAGAGTTAATGTCAGTAAATGAACGATCTTTGGATCAGGTAACGTCACTTTATGCTCCACTTTTTTGGCTGTTAAGTCATTTCAAAGCTGTTTTTCTCCGCAAAGCTTTGCCTCACAGAGAAGTAACATATCTTTGGAAAGCTGAAATCATGTGTTTTCATCTATTCGTCTCCACATGTCGTTAGGAGGCATAGTGTGTGAGCTATTTGACCGAGAATACGCTGTGTTTTCGCCGCGAATTAGCGAAAGTCAAAGCTAAAGTAAGCAAACGTTAGCCTCCAGCTGCCATTACAAAGCCGTTTTTCTCCACGAAGCTTTGCCTCGCAGCCAGGTAACCTATATCTTTGGAAAGCTCAAATCATGTGCTTTCATTTGGTGGTCATATCGATGGGAGGGATATGCATGAGTATTTGACTACTAATCTCTTCCAGCTTAAAGTATATGATCTGTCACTAATTGCTCTCCATCCTTTTTAAGAGGCAGTTTAAATTAGGACAGTGATCCCTGGAGCAGGCTGTTGAGTTAAAAATAGCACAAAACTGTGTAAATAATCTGAGAAAATCAAGTGGTTTTCTTTTTGATATTGTACTTTGATCCACCACTGAATGTCTCATCAAACTAGCAAATGATATTTGTATCAAATTAAGCTTATAGTCAGTAATTTAATCGCATTCATTCATATGTTGACACATAACATTTGCTCTGATTAACCTCTAAATCATTGGAACCAGTGACACGTCTCTTATGCACCATGTTGAATATGCTACCATGCTATGTTATTTCTTATTTTACAGCCGTGTGCCACAGCCGCTGATGTGCAGAGGACAGTGACATTACCAAGCACCCCCTGCTTGATTGTCCAAGGTACTGTTGATATCTGGATTTTTTTGATATTTCGAGCTATATGTGGTTATTTTAAAAATGAACAAAAAAGTCACTACATGATCATTTCACATAACTAGTTTATTGGTCTCTTGACATGTTTTTCCCCCAATATTGTTGTTTTTCTTTTTTTGCTGAATCTGAGCTTAAGCAGTAGTGCACCAGTAGTGGTGTACAGTAAATGATTTTAGAGATTTCAGATTGCTTTTTCCAGCATTCCAGGGTAGTGCCTTGACTAAAATTTGGTTTGGAACTGTATCACTTAGGAAGCCCCAATAGATCAGCCATCAATCAAAATCGTCCAATCTTCAGTATACAGTAAATTTTAAAGGCTGAAGCTATACAAAAACTGTCAGTAAAAAGATTGGATCAACTGATATGGCTCATTAATGATGGAGATCAGTGATAGATGATAAAAAAAAAAAACATGATCAGGGCATCCCTAGTTAAAACCAAATCTTAAAGACTTAAAAATTGCACGAACAAGGTAGGGCTCAATGTTCTCTGGCGTCAGGCTTGCAAGAGACAGTCAATTAGACCACTAACAATGGTCAGTGAGTGGGTCACAGTTTTCAAAAGCATTCAATGTTGCTGAACATTTAAATGAATGAAATATAAGCATTGCTCTCTTGTGCAGCATTTCACTTCTTTAAAATAGTGCAAGATGGGTATGTCTGTTCATTTCAGGCGACATGATGAAGCCTAGCGCTTGGATGCTGTCCACTGAAGGACAGGTGGTGATGGGACCACATGAGCATTCTCTAATTTGTCCTCTGTATTTGGTCAATCTGAATCAAATTCAGCAGCCGAGCACTCCTCAACTTTCTCCTTTTGATAGCATGGCAAAGAGAGCACACAACCTGTAAGCTGTGGACATGTTTGGTAAACTTCATCAACTTTAGTGCAGGACCAAACCTGACATAAGTATAAATAAATAAATAAATAAATAAATAAATAAATAAATAAATGCTGAAATAAATGTATAAATAAATACATGCATAAATAAATGAATAAATAAATAAATGCTGAAATAAATGTATAAATAAATAAATAAAAGTATAAATAAAAGAATACATGCTTTTTTATTTATTTATACATTTCTGTTCACCTACATTTATTTATTTCTGTATTTCTGTGTCCATATGTAAATGAGGAGGTAGGAGGTCCTAACCTCAGTCAAGAGCATGATTGGTTACAGGAGTGTGCTCGATGAGGGTCTACTACTTCTGCCTTACTAGCAGCGCTGATTCCTGTACACTGTACAGGAATGTTGCTGGCTACCAGCAAGCCCACTCAGCTAACTGTTAGCTGCAGTTGTTGACATTTGTTCATGTAGCTCTGGTTTAGTTATGAATTTGACTGGCGTTCATTTTAACTTGCGAGGGTCCCAGGTGTGCTGGTTGTGTGGTTTGAGAATCCCGTCTGGAGAGAGAGGGGTCCTCAGCTATGTCCGCTAACCAGGAAAAACATTCTGCTCATCGCTCCAAGTCATGTATATGTGTATTCTAGACGAGCGCTACAGAGCACAAATCGTCCAAAAGTGCATGTTGTCGGTCTCATATCTTTGTCGTGAATGTCTGTACTCTTAAATAACTCATGGGTGGAACAGGCTGAGGCATTTGTTCACGCCGAGCGGCTCGAGAGCGGAGTGGAGACCCCTTTTAGCTCTTATGTTAGCTGTTAGCTGCTTGCTGTAGCGCAGCGTCCAGGCTACCTTGTGACACCGGTTACCATCGGGTATTTTTCATTCCGCACTGTTCAAATGGTCGCTTAAAGCCATCGTTCCGGGCCGCATACATCGTTATTAAGCTGAAGCTAAATCAGTGTGAAAACTGTACACTGTCATACAGCCTGCTGGTCAAACAGTCTGCAGAGTACGTTGACACTGCATGAAAAGTGGGATTTTCGGCCCCGTAAACGCCCGGAAATCTCCCTTATTTTCGGCAGTTAACGACAATTTACAGGCTGTGAACGTGGCGTTTGTCTGTGCCGAAAATTGTCGGAAACGAACCATGACGTCAGTGGAGCTCCCGGAGGTGCGAACGCCTCTAATTTGCATATGAATAGCAGCGAAACCACGCCTGGCCTGAGAACGTGTGGGCTGGCTTGAATATCCTCACTCAGTATTGGATGAAACCACTACTCATAAACAAGCAAAATCACTCGTGATTGGTTACCCTGGGTCATTATAAATGTAAAACCCGGTGGGAATATATATAAATAGTATGTTTATATATTCATATTTATATGATTTATTCATTCATTTATATTTATGATATCATCAATTACATGAATGAATTTACGGAGGAAAGGAACATTTGCCAGGAAGGAGTTGTTTATTCAAAGGAAGAGTTTTATTAGCACAAACACAAACACACAGCATGTACAAAGCATAATCTGCCCACACAACAAACGGGTCTGCAGGGAAGCGCACAAGAGGCCCAAAATCCTACAGCACCGCGAAGTGTCTGTTTTTGCAGACGTCTGTGGTGCGCTGCCCTGTACTTCGGAATCGCCTCTCATGTGACTGCAGCGTTGCACAGAGCTCGGTGAGCTCCCGGCTGCGAAAGGACGGAGGTCGCTCAATTCATCCAGACACCCGCCATCTTGTGCCGTCTTCCTCCTCAGACATCAGGTCCATGGCGGCGCACTTCCAAAGGTCCACCTCATCCTCAGCTAGAACTCTGTCTCGCTTCCAGCAGCTGTAAAAACAATCAATAAAGACGATCAGTACTACGCGATGCACTGTGTATGGACACAACACATCTATTATTTATTAGAATAATAGTCACATTGACCAAAAACGGATCTAATCTAATAAATCTTACCCTCTTTGTCCACGATCGACTCCGAGCTGAACTCCTCACAGCGTCAGCCTGCGATGCAATATCTGGTTGTTTGTTGTCCTGCGTACTGTCTCGTAATGTCTTACAGGCAGCTGGAAAACAATTAAAAAGACTGGTATGAATAAAGAAACGTAAGTCACAGTAAAATTAAGCGAGAGAGAAAACAGTAACAGTTACTTACACACAATGGTGTCATTATCGGCATCGTGTAAATCTGGACTTGCAGACGTGGCTCCGAGCTAATACGAGGTCGAGGCCTTGTTATGAGGCGAGGTTAGTCTGTGAAAACAAAATGCTCGCAGCGATAAACCTCCGTGTCCCTCTGCGGCAGCGAAGCTCCGTCTGTCGGCGACATTCTTCGTGGCGACCCGGCAAAGCTTCTCCCGTCCGCGCAGACGTCCTCTCGACAATGGCCGGGCCGCTAGCCTAGCTCCTGCTAGCTAGCTTAGCCGAACTTGCTTCGTGTCCATTAAAAAACAAACACTTAGACTGCGATGGAGAGTCCAACTCACACACTCACAGCACGTCGTCCGACAACAGTTCACAGTCTGTTAGAGATAAAACACGACACTGACGACACACACAGTCCACTGTCGGCTGCTCGACGCCATTAACTCTCTGCTCCTTCTTCCTCGTCACTCACGCTCCGGTCAACCCGGAAGTTTAAAAACTCTTGCAGGTCATGAACTCTCACACGCAATAAGAATTACTTTTCAACTGCTTTTAAAACATTCAGAACCCATGAAATTATAGAAATACTTTTTTTTTTTTTTTACATTTTAATATCTTGGTTATCTCAAAATATTTCATGCAAATTTTAACTTCTTAACAACTGGCGTTTTATCTTTAACTTGTTCCCAGGAGAGAAAGAGAGAGAGAGAGAGAGAGAGAGAGAGAGAAAAAAAAAAAGAATAAATAATCTTTTTTACATAATTGGCACATTGGCCATTGCTGATGTCATACACAGTAATTAATCTAGCATACTTTCATTAAATAAATCCATTCAAGCTCAAATATAAGAGTCTATAATTAGGCTATACTGAGCCTGATCTATTTATACCAGAGATTTTCTTAAAATGAAGTTAACTCCTTTTAGAAAAAGATCACCTGGGGTAAAACTCACCCTGCAACCCTGATTTGCATTTGTATAGCTCACAGCATTTTCATTTACATGTTAAAGGGGGGTCATTGGGGGGCAACTGCCAAGCAAGGCCCACGTCAATTTCCGACAATTTACGTCAGTTTTCAGTGTTGCCTGCAAATTGCTGCGTGCAGCAGCAAACCTGAAATTCCACGTCAATCTACAGTGCCGCATACTGACGAAAATCCCACTTTTCATGCAGTGTGACATCCAGCCCAAGCTCAGTGTGAGGTCAATCAGCTGTGGAAAAGCGTGAGACGTCCAGATCAACCTGTGATATAAACACCAGTAGCGACAATGGTTCATAGGAAAGCCCAGACATGTATCTCACTCTCGGTGGTAACATGTGTCAACAGTTAGCCTGGACGCTAAGCTCTTAGCGCTACAGTGAGCAGCTAAAAGCTAACTAGCAGCTAACTGCTAACAGCGGTGTCCACGCCGCTCTCGATCCGCTCGGCGTAAACAAATGCTTAATACTGTTCCACACATGAGTTGTTTAAGAGTACAGAGATTCACGACAAAGATATGAGACCGACAACATGCACTTTTGGACAATTTGTGCTCTATAGCGCTCGTCTAGCAGTGGTTTGCAAGTCGCAGCCCTGGCTTCTCCGTGTGGATAGAAGTGTTCGAGCCACGTCAAAACGAATACACGTATACATGACTTGGAGCGATGAGCAGAATGTTTTCCGTGGTTAGCGGACATGGCTCTCCAGACAGGATTCTCAAACCACACCACCAGCACATCTGGGACCCTTCCAAGTTAAAATGAACGCCAGTTATAACCTGTCACACTGGTCGAGGCCATTAAGCTAACTGCAGCTGTTTTACAACGTTACAGAGAGCGAGGCTTGAGATCAGGAATCGTTTGCTTTTGTCTGGCTCTCCGATTTGACCAATCATGCTCTTGACTGAGGTTAGGACCTCCTACCTCCTCATTTACATATGGACACAGAAATACAGAAATAAATAAATGTAGGTGAACAGAAATACAGAAATACAGAAATAAATAAATGTAGGTGAACAGAAATACAGAAATAAATAAATGTAGGTGAACAGAAATACAGAAATAAATAAATGTAGGTGAACAGAAATGTATAAATAAATAAAAAGCATTTATTCTTTTATTTATACTTTTATTTATTTATTTATACATTTATTTAAGCATTTATTTATTTATTTATTTATGCATGTATTTATTTATGCATTTATTTATTTATACATTTATTTATGCATTTATTTATTTATTTATGCATTTATTTATTTATTTATACTTATGTCAGGTTTGGTCCTCCATATGGATAAACAATGCAATATTAAATCTGTAAAACTGAAAGTTGTCTTTGTTTTATTGTTTACAGGTGCTTCTTGGGCATTAACCCTGAGATGGGCTCAAATTCAAAGAAGAAGCGTGGAGGCATCAATCAACACGTGAGCACGCTCCAAAGGAAACTTGTTGACTTTGAGTGGTCAATGTAAATATGAAATTGTTACGTAGTTGACGTAAGTATGTTCATATTGTATATGTTCATAAGTTGTGAATTGTTTATACTGTATTGTTTATACTGTATATGTTTAAAAGTTGTAAATTGACGTGTGGGTTGGGTATGGTAACCAATTTCCTGCTATCGATTAATCACAATTTGATTGATTTGATTGATTCATAGATTCAGTAAGTGATACCAAAGTATGATTTTGAGCTGTAACCTGATTACATACTACCCCAGCCATGTAACACATCAATACTGGTATCAATATTGACATTAGACAGGGAATGAATATATCAGCACTTAATAGCTGAATCTGCTCTTTAAAAATGAAAATTCATGTTCAGAGACAGTTCTAGTAAATTGTTGAATTTGATAGTTTTATAATTATTAAAAAATTAAAATGAGTATTGTCTTTGTTCTTGTTTTGACTTTTAATTTAGCAAATCCAAAGCATGTTTGTGTGGTAAAATCACAGGTAACAAGTCAAATTTGCAATATGTTACAGTATTATTTAAGTTGTAAATTTACAGTAAATTACTGGCTACTGGTTGCATTACTTTCACGATAAAAATTTTAAAATACAGGCAATTACTGTAATTTACATACAGCAAGATACTGTAATTCCACAGCTACATACTGCTATATCACAGTAATTCCATGGGCATGGCAACTGTGAAGTTACACTATACAGCTGTAGATGCATTGTATTTTACTGTGAAATATGTACAGTACATTACTGTGAAATATTCACAATAAATTACTGTGAAAGTAATGCAACTAGTAGCCAGTAATTTACTGTAAATGTACAATGAAAAATTCTTTGTCTTCAAAATAAGAGCTTTACATTGCACCCCATTGGAGTTTAGAACAGGGTTCTTAGCAGGGGGCTTTTAATTTAAAAGTAGCGACCGTTCGTAGAGAGGGACAGTGCGGAGCCGCAGCGGACAGAGAAGCGGCTTTTATAGGCTCAACACACTCACACATGACACCATATTACATACGAAATACGTACGGTAGATAACAGTGGCGTTCTTATACCGCCGCTTTTTGACATCCCTTTGCACAACAGGAATTTATTTATTCATTAAAAACACACACAAAAAGGGCACTTTATAATACAAGGCAAAAAGGGCAGGGGCTCAAGCACCCCTTGGGCCTTATGTGTGCACGTGCCTGCACTCCAGACAGTTTTAGCCATAGGCTAGTTAGTTGTTAGCCTTCTTGCTAGCAACTGCCAGTAGCAGCATAGTCCCGTCGGCGGCTGCTGCGGAGTTTGTCTCTGTCCCGCTCGTGACATGGGAAGCCTACGGTGGCCGGGAGGTGAAAACCAAAATTACAAAATGTGAAACACTTTTACGAAGCTTGAGACAAATTTACATTTTGGAAAACATTTTTACATATCATAAAACAAAATTACATTACCAAAAGAAATTTACATTTCAGAAAACAATTTTACATTTCAGAAAACAAATTAACATGATACAAAACACTTTTACAAACACCGAGACAAATTTACAAGTGATGAAACACTTTTACAAGTCCCAAAACAAATTTACAAATAACATCAACCAGAAAGGGAATGTACCAACTCCGGGGTTGAACCGGAAGTGATAACCCGGCAGCAGCCAATTCGAGGTTGTTGGCTGTGTCCCAATCCAGGGTCTGCACACTTTGAGTGTGCATTTTAAGTGCGATTAAGTCACTATGCCGTGGCGAAGGGTGTCCCAATTCAAAGTGTTCTCATGATGCACCCAACAAATGCGCACTCCTTTTACCTGTTTTTGGAGTGTGCACCACTACTACACTTCGTGGTCTCATATATCCCAAGATTCATTGCGCACCCGAAGAGAAGAAATAAATAAATAACCTCAAGTGGCGCAGATCTCGTATTTAAATGTAAGTATTGTGTATATACTTTACTCCTTTGAACATCCAACGCCAGATATGTTAAACTTCAAGGTAAAATACATTAGTAATGCTCAGCTAAATGCCTTTGGAAGTAAAACCTTAAAGGCTTCACTTTCAAACGTTAGACGTTCAGAGGTTGACTTGTATTTTATATCTAATTGTGACTGTGGAGATGTTAGAGACTTGTTTTACATAAATGGACCAAGATGAACAGATTCAAATCAGGCTGTGATCCCTGCTTTATTTCCAGACTGTAACACTGTAAAATGTATGAATGAAGAGCTAAGTTTATGATTATCCTTATAGAGAGTGAGAGAGAGTTTTAAGAATGACTTTATTCTGTCATTCTTTTAAAAAAAAAAACTATTTACAAATAAATATGGTCATCTTCAGACACACAGACAAACCAATAAATAAGTACACAGTAAAAGTACAATAACTCTTCAGAAAAGAGCAGCTGGCTTTCCTTCATAAAGCACAACACGTCACCGTGAGTCCACATCAGGCTAAACTCATCCACATCTTTCATTTCTTTATAATAATTACAATTAATTAATAATTAAAATCGATCATTATTCTGGCTTTAACCATCCTCTTGAACAACAGTGTCAGATTAATGTCTACCGAGTGGTCAATTTTTCTCTTCCTACTCACATATACAGCCATCTTCGCTTGTCCCAAAATGAAGTTGTCTAGTTGACATTTGTGTTTGGCCAACCTTCTGTACTTGACACCAAAATGAACTGTTGTGTGTAGAAACATTCCCCCATTTTTGGAAACAATTTTTTCAACAAGACGAACAATGGTGCCAGACGCACGCACTCTGAAAAACAGTGAAACACTGTTTCTTTGTGAGGACAGAAAGGACAAGCATCACTTACACCACTGTTAATTACAGCCAGGAAAACACTGACCGCTACTGCACCATGTAAGAGCCTCCACTGTAGGTCGGCTACCCTCTTTGTTAACGGGGGCTTATACAAACCACTCCAGGCAGGTTTGACATCACCTCCCAAGTGTAGGTGACATCGCCAAGGTGTGTCAACGCGTTCATTAAGCTTGTTTTTGTTAAGCCCCTTCACCATCATTTTATACACAGCTTTACCTTTTGCCTCTTGTAGGTTTAGCAGAGTACAGCTGTTCTCCAAAAAAACCCCAGTACAGTTGCCAAACCTGGGATGAACACCTAAGGGAGGAAAAGGATCATCAGCATCAGGCTTTAAGTATACTCGCAATGTCACAGTACAGTACCTGGATCTTGGCAATAAAACCTCGGCTGAACCCAAAAGCTTTCAGTGTCTGCCATAGATACTGATGTTCAACCCGGTCAAATGCCTTTTCCTGATCTATGGAAATAAGACCAGCATCTATGCCCAACGAGCCAGAGACATCCAAAATATGTCGAATAAAAGTGATATTATCACTTATTAACCTGCCGGGCACACAGTAGGTCTGGTCAACATGAATGACCTTGCTCATTACCTCTTAGTCTGGACGCCAGAGCTTTAGAGATGATTTTATAATCTCCACAGCAGGGAGACCGGCCTCCAGTTCTTAAGATCTTGCAGATCTCCTTTTTTCGGCAGCAATGTGATCACTGCCCTCCTGCAGCTCAGTGGTAGATGTCCTTTTCCACAGACTTTCCTGAAACACCTCCAGCAGATCTCCACCCACCACTGACCAGAAAGATTTATAAAACTCAACAGGAAGGCCGTCGATGCCAGGAGCTTTACCGGTTCCAGGACTCATTGCAGCAGTGTAGAGTTCCACTAGAGATAGTTCTTTATCTAACACTGTGTTAGTGGCAGCATCAACACGAGGTAATCCAGTGTAAAAAGATTCGGCCAGCGCCAAATCTTCGACATACTCCTTTTTATAAAGCTCTCTATAAAAGCAAGTGGCATATCTGCGAATTTCAGGGGTCCCTGTTATTGCGGATCCGTCTTCAGAGCGTAATGAGTGGATGATCTTTTTCTGGCCGTTCTTCGGTTCCAAACCAAAAAAATACTGTGATGGAGCATCCATCTGAGATGCATTCATGAAACGAGATCGGACCAGAGCCCCCTGTGCTGTGATGCCCAACTGGTTGGCTAGAGCAGTCTTTTTAGATTTAAGGGCTTCAATGTGTAATTGGTTTTTGGTAGAATCTACCAGACTCTGTAGTTCTACTACTTCTATCTCTAGGTCTTGAAGAGACCTGGTGATATACTTGGTGACATTGCGAGTATACTGCTGACAAAACTGTTTGATAAGACTTTTACCAAAATCCCACCACCGCTGTACTGAAGAAAAGCCAGACTTATTCTTTTGATGTGAACACCATAAAAAAATAAAAGCTTCTCTAAAAGATTTGTCATTTAAAAGATTAGTGTTAAAATGCCAGTAAGCGCTGTGGAGCTTAGTGTTCTGAATGTGGAAAGTGCACTGCACAAGAGAGTGATCGGACATGCCGACAGGAAATATCTGACAATTTTTAAAAATATTAAAATGATGCTTAAAACAATAAAATCGATCAAGTCTTGCCAATGAAATCAGATTGTCTCTGCAGTGACTCCAGGTGTACTGCCTGTACATCCTGTTAAAACCTCTCCACACATCCTTTAGCTCACACGTCTCAATGAGCTGTCTGAGTCTGATGGAAGAAGAAGGATGAGGCTCCAAGTGATTTCTGTCTCATTTTCAGTGCAGTTAAAATCACCTCCCAGAAACAAGAAGTCATTCGAACACTTTTCAACGGCATTACACAAAACTTTTAAAAAACACAATCTCTCAGTGCTCAAAGCTGGAGCGTACACATTTATAAAAATCATTTTCACCTGTTCATATTGCACTTTGACCACTCATAAATTCTTCCACCTCAAAAGAAAAAGGAGTAAAACTGTTGGAAAAGAGCACAGCCACGCCACCACTATTGGAGGTTTTATGGCTGAGAATGGCTTCCCCCGGCCACTCTTTCCTCCAGTCATGTTCATTCTCACTGTTGCTGTGAGTTTCTTGAACAAAAATCACATCTAGGTGTTTTAATTCCATCAGCTTGAGGAGAGAAGCTCTTTTCATATCACTTCTTGCTCCATTGATGTTTAAAGAGGCTATTTTTAATTCACTCATTGAAAAGAAAAAAAACACCAATAATACAGAGACACATACAAATAGTATGTTGAGAGGCTTCTTCCATTCATTCATCATCATCAATCAGCTGAGCTTTGACCTTTGTCACTATTTTTCTGAGACGATAAATCTCGGTCACTGAAAGCGCCCTCCTCCTTCTTCAGCTCTGCCACAGACCTGACAAAACCTTTAAGATCAGGGAAAACTGCTCTGTTTTAACGGTCCTCTGTCCTTTGGTTTGTGACAGAAACCTTTTAATTTTCTCCAGGGGATAAAAAATCATCTCATCCTCTTGTGAGGGCGTCCACTCACACTCATCATCTGACACTTCCTCCAGTGGTTTCTTGTTTTTAGCACTGCTCTGCTCTTTGTCAGCACTGTTTTTCCTTTTTTGAGATGTCTTTCGTGGAGCTTTCTCTTCACACATTTTTCCAGCCATCAGTTAATTCTCAACACTGCACCTTTCTCTCTGTGCATCACCAGTTTCCTCTGCCTACTTCTCGTCCTCAGAGTTTTCTCTGGTCTGGACCGTTCTGTTATCACTGACTTCACTTTCACTTTCTTCTTGTTGCATTGTCACTACCTCCTCACTGTCCTGAATGTCTGCCTCTGACTTCTGCTCTTTCTCTGCAGACTGTTCAGTACTGAACTCATCAGGCTCCACCTCATGTCACGGTGCCTCAGGCGCGACCGACCCTCCGGCGGGCCGCGTTGGCCGGGCTGCTCTTTAGCCTGAGGGCAGGAGCGGATCACATGTCCCTCATCCCCACAGCCAAAACACTTCATAGTTTCAGATGTTGCGAACACAATGTAGCTGAAATTGTCAATTTTGAACCTGAAGGTCAGGTTTAGATCTGCTGTGTTGTCCTTCGGGATCGTGAAGACCTGTCTTCTGTGACACACCACATGTTTTAGTTTTGGTGACTTGCATCCCAAAAGGGATGGGAGACAATGGGAGACACCAGCTGCCCGTAGCGTGACAGCTCTTTGGCCAACTCCTCGTTTTTAATGAATGGAGGTGCATTAGATATCATGATTTTCTTTGCTGGGTTCACCAGCGGGAGAACAGGTGTAAACGAATCATTCACCACAACACCACTCTCAACTACCTTCTCCACTTTGCTAATGTCGTCCAAAAAGATGACAATAGCGCTGTTCATCCGGGAGACAGATTTGATACTGTCAAACCCCACAACCTCTCCAACAGCAAAGCTGGCCTCCTCCAATGAACAACCGACATGCGGGGAAATCTTTACCGCATGACGGCGTGTCAGCTTCTCCAGCTCCACCTGACTGTTGACAACGGGCATGATGCCCGACTGTCAACAACCAAGAGAGAGAGAGAGAGACTCCCGTCACAAAACTAATTCATCCAAATACCAACAAAACACTGAAACAACAAAAAGAGAAGTTAAAAGTTGAGCACCAAACAATCGTCTCTGACTGAACACAACGCGTCTTTCACAGCCCACATTTTCACAAACATGTCCGTTTTCTTAACCAGGCTGTAGAAAGCAAAGTCCACTCTGAGCCCAGCTGCCCGCTCAGCACCAGCACTACGTCCTCAGACCCCTCCCCCTTCACACGGTTCTTCCTGGTCTTCCATATTGTTAGTTTGGCCAGACCAGAGATGAAGTTTATCAGAGTGTGTACTATCTTCTTCTGTGCAGAGTAGTGTGGACCGTAAATGAAGAGACTAAAAGAAAAGTGTTCTCCCAAACCCTGAAACCATGACCGTAACCTGTTGAAGAGCGGACTCAGCCTGGAACACTCAACAAAGAGATGCTGGATGGTTTCAGTCTGCTGACAGAAGGGGCAGCTGTCCCCTGTGCCAGGATCGAGGTGCACCAGATACCTGTTCGTAGCTATGGCCCCATGTACAATCCTCCACTGGAGGTCACCCGTCCGTTTGTCAACGGGGGGTTTGTACAGGGACCGCCAACAGCCCCCCGGGGAAAATCCCCTGCCAAAAAACTCTGTCCACCTTGACACCTTCACCCCTGCCAGAGAGCGTAAGTTTAAAACCTTCACACTGATGTTGTAGGCTGCTTTCTTGCCCAGAGTCTCAAAGTCTCCCAGTTGTGGTGTTTTGAGAGACAGCAGAAGGTCGTCTTCATCCTGCCACTGACATATGAATCATAGACTACTTATGGAAAATAAGCTTTTCATTCCACATCAAAGTTGGGTGAAATATCCTTAAGTTTTTTCTGTCGTCCTTTACTTTGAAATCCGGATGCATACCTTCATGATACCTTCAGTTTATTACCGGGAATAATTACTGTAAAAGTATTGTAATTTTCACGGGTCTGACTGTGTGACTGCAGTCTGCCCCACTGTCACTACCAGCAGCTCTTCAGAGCGGTTTCATTACGATTACTGTAAATGTTAGTAGATTCGCACACTAGAAAACAATGTGCGGCTGATTTGACCAAGCCAACGCGAACCACGGCTGGCTTGACCGCAGTAATCCACTGGGCTGTGTGAGAAGATAGACTCAGGCTCTGCATGACCTGTTGCTGCTAAACAGGCAGCGCTGCGGGCAACAGTTGGCCTGTGGACTGTTGTTTGACCACTCATGACGTTACTTATTATAACATAACATAGCAGTAGCACATAGCAAGCCTCTGTACTTAGGTGAAATAAACAATTCATTCAGTGTGCAGGGCCATTGGCTAACGTTATCAGCTAAGCCTGCCTGACAATATGATGGCATTAGATATCTAACGCCATCACACAAATTAGTCAACGTGAACTAAGTTAGCAAGCTTTATGTTTAATCGAAATATCAAACAGAGTAGGCTAATAACATGACACCAACCATTTTAATGCTGTAGTTAACAACAACTCCACCACTGCTCCCTGGCTTGCTGGCGGCCATGACCTGCTTGTCAGAAAGACGTCGTTGGTGTAGACACTTGTCACTCAAACATGTCTGACCAATGGGGAAGCAACTTTTTTGGGATTGAATAACTAAGACACAAATGTCCTACCCATAATATGGCCCAAACACAAAAAAGATTACTTCAATCAAAGAAAACATTTTCAATCAAAAAAAAGTGTTCAAATGCAATTTTTTGAGTCTCAAATATTTTTTGCATTCAAAAACTTTTTTTCTATGATTGAAAAAGTTTTGTTTTTTTTGATTGTAGTGATTTTTTTTCATCGAAATTTTTTTGTTTGTTTGTTTGAAGCAACTTCTTTTTTGATTGAATTATAAAGACAAAAATGTCCTACCCATAATATGGCCCAAACACAAAACAAAACATCAAAACATTACTTCAATCAAAAAAGTTGCTTCAAACAAAAAACCTTTACTTCTATCAAAGAAAACATTTTCAATCAAAGAAAAACAGTGTTCAAATGCATTTTTGAGTGTCAACTATATTTTTGCATTCAAACACTTTTTTTCTTTGATTGAAAAGGGTTTTTTTGATTGAAGTGAAGGTTTTTTTATCGAAAATATATATTTTGATTGAAGCAAACTTTTTTTTGATTGAATAATAAAGACACAAATCTACCTTCATAGGTAACCACGTCTACATTTTAACTTAAAGTGAGAAAAAATGTACTTTCCCAGAGGAAACGAAAATTGGAAAAGAGATCTCAGTAGTGTCTCATTCATTTCTCCTAGACAACTATGAGATATATGTGAGACCAAAGTGAGGCTGTGGCTGATTTCTTCTGTTTCTCAATTGTTTCTCCTGAGAAACAGGTGCAGAAAATCTCAACTTGGGCTCCCTGTAAGTTTCAAAGGAGATCTCATCAAGCTCAAAATAAAGTTTTAAAATGTCTCCCCAGTGCTGGAAAGGAGCAAGGTTTAAGCGGTTAAGTCTCAAGTCTCGCCTATCTGGGTTGCTTTGCCATATGATAACGTATGTTGTTAATAAAGCTTAATGTCTTTTGTAATTAGCAGGTTATTCAAATGACTCTTGAGTGACAGTAAAACATTTGTGTACATAACCACTAAGAAGACTTTCATAAATCCTCTTTATTGTGACAAGGGCATCGTTAGCATCTTCTGTGTCCATTTGCCATGGACAGAAGCACTCAGCTAAGAAACCATTTGTAGTTCTCCTGGCAAGGAGGAGGATTGGATGTCACTCTAAAAGTTCCCACTTATGGAGCTGGAACAAAATTGAAACAAAATCTTAAGAAATTGGACATGTAACTACAAGTTCAGAGTACTGAAACAAAAAATGTGTTATGCTTTGATACCTAGACAGATAAGCTATGCATTGAGAATCAGAGGGAAGTAACTTTATACAGTTTCTTAGTAACAATGTTAAAAAAAGGAACTTGGCAAAAAAAAAAACACACTGGAAAGCTATTCGGATTCAGTCGGAGACAAGAGAAAAATAACATTTTGACGTCCAAACATTCCCGTCATAGTCCTTCCAGTCTTAAAAATGATCTCTCCACCTAACTAGAGTTAGGGGTGTTAGTCCTAATTTGATGGCGCTCACCATTCAATGTTATAATCAAGACAATGAGTGGTGAGGTCCCTTCCTAACTTACTTACTTTTTATGTTGACTTAGTTGAAAGTAAAAAGACATTGCATTTAACATAACTGGAGACTGAGTCTGGGGTGCATGAAACGAAAGTCAAAGTTCAAAGCCCAAAAAATGTTTGCATGCCCAAATCTATTATTACTCATTTTATTTAGTTTTCTTCATGAGACCTGAGCACAGGAGAAACAATGCACAGACGTTTCAGCTATTTCGTCTTCAGTGTGCACACTGAGGAAAGCATAACTGAAACTATGTTCATTTGGTTAAAAAGGAATGTTTTACTAATACTGGGTGCACAAACCTTTTTTATGCTATGTTAATTAAGTTACAAATTAATGTTATACTAATACATAAAATCATGTTTGTAACAAACTGATATACAATACCTGTAAGTTAGATGCTCTGCCTTCACTGAATTAAAATATTGTGGTTACAGAAATATAACTTGCCACATTGCATAAGATGCAGTAATCAGGCAGTGATCTGTACTTCACACATTAACTAAATTGAGGATTCAGGATTGTCTTGCACAATGAAACAAGGATGAATGTTGAAATGCTGAAGAAGTCAATTACGTAACAGCAATATAGCAATTGTGTATGTAAATGTAAAGATCAGGGATTATTTACTCACTATTTTGTGATAACTGTCTGAAAGACATAACCTACCAGTAGATTTGTTGCATCATACACTTTGTTGACACTGCAGTTTTTTTTCTGCCTGTCTTTCCAGTCCTGGGCAATTTTCTTCTTTTGTTTCTCCAGCTTTTGCTTGTACGGCTGCTTGGCACCACAGTGCTGACACGTCTGGCTGGCAACCAGGCAACTCTTTTTGAGTAGGCATCTGGAGAAAGAAACATAAATAATGCTTAGAACACTCCATACTGAGTTATCAGGGGATAAAAACTTAATTTTCTTGACATTTCAGATCATTTTCTGTTTATCTCCAGCACATCAGAATGAATTGTAAATAAAGGGCAATATAATTGGCTAAATGTAAATTTGCCTCTGTCCTCCATCAGCCATCTGACCATGGCAGTAGGGAGTGAGTTGAGTACAAGTGAGCAGTTAAGTCATGGTCAGATGGCTGATGATGGACATAAGCAGCAACAATGATTAAGACATCTACTCTAATGTAAATGAGGTGCTTGGGTGCATAAAAAATTATCAAAATAGACCTTGTTTTAAAAAAAATCCCCCTGCAGAGGCCAGTTTCAACTAAAAATTCTATCATGGGGGGTCTGTGTATTTTTCTGCTTCTCCCTACTGTCAACAGCTCCAAGTCTCCCCTGTTGCTGTCATGTTGTCCTGAATTGCATTATAAACAACCCAGAGCATCACTAGGAGAGTGTCAGTCACAACACAGATCATAGTCTAAAGCAAATGCTCTATTTAATCAATCTCTTCCTCCATACTGGCAAACAATGATTTGTAATCATTTTTTTGCAAACTGTTTGGTGCTGTTGCATATATTTGAGGTGACTGAGGCGTAAACTTTAACTGTTCTGCACACAGGCCAACATACCACTACAAGACCGGCCCTGCAGACACCACCACATCTTTGACGGAGTTGACAAACATGTTGTGAGTTACTCAAATATCCATTAATTTCTGTATATATATTTATATATATTTATATTTATCTGAAACTAACACAGTCTAATTCAGTGTTTGAACTCTCTCTGTAATATTATTTTCAGGCTCAGTGGCAGTCAGTCCTGTCTCTCGGACAGTCTTAAGTGATGTGGAGATGCTCAGCCATCACTACTGAGGCCTTCAACAGTGTAATCCTGTCATTCTGCATAAAAGCATGGTAGGTACAACTACTGACAATAATCAAAGAAACAGAGAACACAACCATGTTCAAATAAAACAGGAATAATACTTTTAGTGCTCAAAATAATTCACATGCTCACACTAAAATAAACATACTAATAAATGTTTCCAAATGTCACAACACTTTTATCAGGCCTGCAACATCAACAAAGAGTGATCCTTACAGAAGGACAATTGAACAAAGAAAGTATTTCAATGTAATTGTCAACAACATGTTGTTGTCATTTGGGTTTTAATACTGTAATCACCTTGACTTTAGTACTGAGATCACCATACCACTACAAGCTTCTCCTTCATTCAAAACCAAATTTATGCAGTGGTTATGTGCATGGTTGCGACTGATTAATCATGACCGTATAATGTAAGTAACAGTGGTTCTGCCATATTTTACAGATCATCAGAGTGACCTGATGATGCTGTGTTTGAGGTTTTCCTGGACACCGCCAGACTCTCCTTGCAGTATGAGAAACCATCAGAGGAGGAAGGTATTGTTGGGCGGGTGTTGCTTCAGTCAAGCAAAAGCTGTCAAGACAACGGCCAGCAGCATCAGGAAGTATCAGTATCCACAGAAGAGGCATCAGGATGACCTGTGTGACCTGAGAGCTCCATTATCAGCTGACACACTTCAGTATAAAAGAAACTTGATTTCAGGACATGATCTGGACAGTTTACATAAAATTAAAGTGTTTCCTACTTTTATCTATACCTAATTTATCCTCATTGGCATTGAATAAAGTGATTTGTTTTTAATGAAAGTTTTTGTCTTCTTTGAATTCAACACTAAGGGCACTTTGGCATTAGAGAAAAGAAAATCTGGAAAGAGTTTTACCATTAATCCTTTAATAAATAGTGACTCTCTAAGCATCACACATCAATCTTATTATTGTGTTGACACACATTTTAAAGCATAAATCAGGGTTGATATCCTTAAACGCTTGAATCTCAATGTGGTGTTTTCAGAGTTTGAAACCACTTGAAATTGCATTACTTTCATAAAAATAGTTTCATACTGGCTCGGCCAGGTTCTACAGGGTGCCAGGTCTACTTAAAGACTGGTTACACAGTTTTGAACAAAATGTTTGGGTTTTCCTTAAATTTTTCATCCTTTTGTAGAATGCTGTCACATAATTTTGGTTTTCTGAAGGAAACTGAATCAAAGGCTGATGGATCTTGGGATTGAGAGAAATCCAGATAAGGTTTGAATGTGATCACGAAGTTCTCTATACAGCCTCCCATGAACAAAAGAATCTGTAGCTTCTCCATGCAATCATTCCACACATTGTAAGACATTATTAAAAACAATCATTTTCATTGCTACTTACTCCCAAAATGAAAAACTGGGAAAATAGGATGAGTTTGAATAGCATCATTGCATAGTTTTGCTGTGTCTGGCTAAGATAAGCTAAGCAAGCACATGTATTTCCTGGTTTGAGAGTGACTTCCTGTTTAAGGAGGGACTTCCTGTGTCCCTGAGAAAGGAGAATGTATGTGTGTGCGAGAGTGAAAATATGTGTATGTGAAAGAAGAATATATGTGTTTGAAAGGAGAATGTATGTGTGCGTGAGAATGAAAATATATGTACGTGAAAGGAGAATGTATGTACATAAAAGGAGAATGTATATGTGTGTGAGAAGAATATACAGTATGTGCGTGAAAGGAGAATGTATGTGTGTGCGAAAGTGAAAATATATGTATGTGCAAGGAGAATGTAGGTGTGTGCGAGAGTGAAAATATAAGTACGTGAAAGGAGAATGTATGTGTGCGAGAGTGAAAATATAAGTATGTGAAAGGAGAATATATATGTGTGAGAGGAGAATGTATGTGTGTTAAAGGAGAATATATGTATGTGAGTGGAGAATGTGTGCGTGTAAGAGGGCCAGAATGAATTATGTCTTGTACGGCCCCTCATATAGAATGAACAAATACCTATTGAGAATAATATACGCAGGGCTGCCAAGTTTCAGAAAATGACAAGAGTGAGACTTTGCGATGTGTTCGACGAAAAAAATTTGGCATTTTTTTACATCGATTTGGCCTGTTTTAACGTCGATTTATTCCTTAAGACTGATGTCCTCACCTCCATGCCAGCGGCTCTCCCTGCACTATGGCCTCCTTATGCTAGTCTTAATTAACCAGAAATTAGAAATGAAAATTGTAACAAGAATTTTGCCAAAATACATTTATCAGGGTTCTAGCAGTTTTCAGTAAGTCAAATTTAAGACCTTTTTAAGACCATAAAAATTAAAATTGAAGACCTTCACAACGCATTACCAAAAAAATTTAAAATCAAATAAATTCTGAAAGAATTATTTTATTACAATAAGTTCAGTAACATAAACAGGCAAAAAAAAAAAACTTGCCTTCAAATAGAGTATATTTAATTTTATATTAATTAAAAAGCGCACTGCAACTAACAAATGCAAGAAAAAGAAGCTCACACTCTCTCTCTCACACACACACACACTCACCCGCGCTCTCTCTCTCTCTCACACACACATTCACCCGCGCTCTCTTTCTCTCTCACACACACACTCACCCGCGCTCTCTCTCTCTCTCTCTCACACACACTGGAGAACGTCGAGTGGGTTTTAAATGTTGGCCTTGTTGCGTGTGAAAGATAATTAGAGATGCCAAGACCTGCCTTACGTTGCTTCTGATTGGTTTATATTGCGTGGTGCCCTCCGTGGTTGGTTAGATTTAGGCACAAAGGACTGATGGATTGGTCTGGGATTGGTTATCTTGGTCAGTCAATCAGAGTTACTCGCACTAAGGCAATCCGCGAGGACCAAATTTTATTATCATAAAAAAATAAATGTAGAGTATTGAATGGGGAAATATAAGCGTGAGAAATGTCAAGTGTGGCGTGTGGTGTGAGAATTAGTCAAATTGCGTGACTGTCACACTCAAAGCGTGATGCTTGGCAGCTCTGATATACATGAGGTGGTATTCTAACAAGTAAATAATCCTAAAAGCATGCACACCACCTGACATTATCTGGTCGATCAATTAGTTGATGCTCCAGCATAATAGAATCAACAGCAAAATCAAACATCCCATCAAAACGTGTAACCTTATACAAAACCAGTACTGTGATTGGTTAATAAAGTAATGTCAATGTTATATGATGCATTATAACAATGCTTGCAGTTGCCAAAAATCGACATTAGGTTGCAGAAACCGATGTGTCATAAAATTTAGTTGAACACCTGTTTTGTCTGTCCTCTACCTGTAGTCTTTCCTACTCCTGGCTTTTTACCTGTGTGTCTTGACGTCATCTGAAATCCATATATTTTTAGCAAACCATTTTGTGTAATTAGGAGGGTTTAAAAGCACATAACGTGAGACACCGTTATCTATATTAGCGCTAGACGTTACGTTAACGTAACGTCTAGGCAGTCCTTGGAAATTGTAAAACTTCACCTGTACGTTAACAATAAGCGATTTAGCTCCTAACGTTAGCTCTTATAAGGTTATTCCAATCCTAGGTGACGTTAAACCTAACGTTACTAGTAATTTTAGTTACTAACATTATAACGTTACTAGACGGCTAAACAACACAAACCCCACAAACTAAATATTCTATTGTTCTCAAATTTTTTTTATCACCATTTACTGACTACTTACCTGTATTAGACTGTCTATCAGGCGTTGATCCGACAATGCACCTTGGCCAAAAGTATTTGTGCTGAAAAGTATTTGTGGCATATCTCCTGCCACCGGTAGAGGCGCTAATTAAGGAAACACTCGTATTAGAGGGTAGGAACAAGCAACTTATGTGGTCGTTTGGGTTGGAGGACTTGTTGTCATTTAGACATTTGTTAGAAAGTTTACTGGCATTTGTGTGTGAATCTGCAAGGTGGAAAATTAGTGCCAAAAGCCACCTGACAGTTTTTCATACTCATACAAGTTTTTTTGTACTTGAAGGATATTTTTTTTGTACTTGAAGGATATTTTTTTGTACTTGAGGGATTTTACTTTTTACTTGAAGGATTTTTTTTTGAGACATATAGCTTTTAAAAAAAGTGGTTTTGTGGCACAACTTACCCCAACTTATGATTATTTACTATATATTACTTTATTGTATTTTAACACAGACAAATCACACCCAGGACTGTTTTTAGACCAAACTGTGTTTTTAACATTCCTTTAGAAAAACATGATGAGCGCACATTCAGCACAGAAGTTAAAATGGCTGTACTGAACGTACAAATCCTTTATCATAAACAATGTAATTTTAGATAACAACCTAGACAGCATTCTCCTTACAGAGACATGGCTTGCCACTGATGCACTTGTTGTTCTCACTGAGGCTTCCCCACCAAATTTTAACTTTTTATTTTCTACCAGAGGGGGACAAAAAGGAGGCAGAACTGCATCAATCACTAAAGACACCATGTTGCAATTAGCAACATAGCAATTATAACAGAATATTAATAACCAGTGATTTTAATTTACACATAGATAATTCCTCAGATCCAATGTCAAGAGAATTTTTAAACCCTCTACATTGCCTAGATTTTAATCAACATGTCACACAGCCGACCCACAGCAGGGGGCGCACCATGGACCTGGTCATAACCTATGGCCTGTCCGTTGGTGCGCACTCTGTTGTGGACCTGGCTGTGTCTGACCACTTTTGTGTGTTTTTTTACAATCACCAGTTTTAACCAGCAGGAGGCCCCAGTGAGAACAGTGAGGAAACGCTACCTAACTTCTGAAGTGGCTGCAAATTTTATCCAGCTTTTACAGAGCACTCCTGCAGAAATTTTACCAGCACCATGTGATTTTATTGTTGACAGTTTTAACCATAAAATAAAATCAACGCTGGACTCAGTGGCTCCACTTTTAATAAAAACAATTAATACAAGATCTATACCCCCGTGGAGAAATACAGAAACTAAAAAACTAAAGAGAAACTGCAGGAGTGCTCAGAGGAGATGGAGAAACAGTTCACTATGAAATCTTACGTGGACAACTCAAAACCTACAATAACGCAGTCAAACGGGCAAGAATCTTCCATTTCCAAAAACTAATCGACGAACATAAAAACAACCAAAAATTCCTCTTCTCCACCTTTTAACAAACACAAATTTTGATAGATCCTCCAAAACACCAACTGACACTCTTTGCGAGGAATTTCCAGACCACTTCAGAAGTAAAATCAATGACATCGGATCGAGTCTTTTACCTCAACAGATTTTAAATGTCGACACACCTGGATCATTGATTTTACCCGAGGAAACACAGGAGAGTTTTGCCCTGGTTGATGCGAGGACACTTGGTCGAATCTTCTCCCAAGTAAAGCCCACAACCTGCCTATTAGACCCAATTCCCACATTGTTTGTTAAAACACTTTGTGGATTATTTGAGGATCAACTGTTATACATGGTGAATTGCTCTCTTCAGACGGGTGTCTTCCCCGCCTCCTTTAAAACCGCGGTGGTGAAGCCCCTTCTGAAGAAGAGCAACTTAGATCCCAACATCTTTAATAATTATGGGCCTGTATCCAACTTGCCGTTTTTAAGTAAAATTTTGGAAAAACTTGTTTTCAATCAAGTGAATGACTTTTTAATTGCAAACAACATTTTAGAGAAGTATCAGTCTGGTTTAGGACAAATCACAGTACAGAGACAGCCCTTTTAAATATTTTAAACAACATCAGGTGCAACTTAGATAACCATAAACTCACAGTCTTGGTACTACTGGATCTAATCGCCGCCTTCGATACAGTAGACCATCACATTCTATTAAATAGACTGAAGAACCTGGTCGGCCTCTCTGGTACCATTCTTAACTGGTTCGTCTCTTACCTCACAGACCGACACTTCTTTGTAAATATGGATACATGTTCCTCAGAAACCCACAAAATAAAGTGTGGGGTTCCCCAAGGGTCAATTTTAGGTCCAACTCTTTTTATTTAATCTTTATATGCTTCCCCTTGGGGACGTCATCAGGAGGCACGGCATCAGCTTTCATAGTTATGCTGACGATACGCAACTGTACATCGCCGTGTCTCCTGATGACACAGGGCCTATAGAAGAAAAGGGTTCTGAAAGCTGTGAATCAAAATGGCGGTGTACAGTAGCTCAGAAGAAAGCTCCACCACCGATGATGAGGCAGAAGATGGCCTGGAGAAGACACACAGCAGAGAAAGAAACAGGCTGAAAAGAAGAAAAGGAGTGGAAATAAGAAGGGGGCTCTGTAAGGGTCAAAACCAACCAAACCCAAAAAGAAAGTGCACTCCAGTAGCTCAGAACAGAGTGACTTTCCGATTTTACTTAGTAATGCCACTGATTATGAGAGTTCAGATGTCCAGAGTGATGATGATGATGGTGACAAGGATCTGTCTGCTGGTGACTTTGTCATTGTGAAGTTTGCAGGTAAAAAATCAAAATCCTATAACTATGTTAGATTGGTGGAGAATGTTGAAGGTTACAAAGTTTCTGAAGCAAAGTTGTAAGAGGTCCGTCGATAGAAAGCCCATCTTCACGTTTAGAGAGAATGATGAAGTAGTCATTCCTAGAGGTGATGTGCTCAAGAAACTACCCACACCACAAAAACTTGGTGGTACAGCCAGAAGGGAGCACAAGTTCATATTCCTCTGCAGCATTGACAAATGGGATGCTCAGTAGTAGGCCGTATCTGTGAAGAGATTCAGATGCAGATTATTTGTAGATGATTAGGTGCTAATTTCGGAATTTTCCTTTTGTTCTGAGTATGTGTTCATGCGACGCTAGGCCTTGTTTAAGCAAATTGGCCTTTGACGTCTTAAACTTTCTTTAAGTAAACCACCCACACCACAAAACTTGGTGGTACAGCCAGAAGGGAGCAGAAGTTCACATTTCCCTGCAGCATTGACAAGTAGGATGTTAAGTTGAAGGCCTAGTAGTCTGGATCTGTGGAGAGTAAGAGTCAATTAGGTGTTCATGTGATGTATAGGCCTTGTTATAGAAAAGTGCCCTTTGATGTTGTTAAAACTTTAAATAAACGTTAAATAAGTAATTTCGTATTGAATTTGTCTTGCTTTTATATAGCATTATCATTTGTGAGATTAAAATGATCTGTTTTACTTCAATTATCAATGGCACAATTTACCAAAGTGTATTTTCTCTGATGGCACAACATAACCCACAAGTTGTGCCACAAAACAACTTTTTTTTTTTAAATCTATATTTTCTGTTCTCTGTTTCTCCCTGTTTATTTAAGATGCAAAATAATTGTTCCCAGGGATGCACAACATCCTAAACTATATGTACATATTTTAGTTAGAGGCATTACTCTAATCCCCTTGCTTTAAAGGCACTTTAAGTAAAAATTGGCAAACATTACACCACTCTCCCCTATAGTTAATGATCTCACTTGCCATTACTACCTGTCTTGCTGTCTCCATTACTGTTTTTATCATTTTGTATGATGCTACTGAGATTTACTACAGTATTTGAACGCCACACTGGGACGGGCCCTTGCAGACTTCACAGGTGTACCCGTAATTACCCCCAATTTCCACTAGATACGTGTCCGCTGCGTTGCGGCTCCGATCCGGTTTTGCTCCGCCATCCGCCGTCCGGCAATCCCCACCAGTTGCGGGTTGAGTCCGCCACGGCACAGTACGGTAGACAGCTGGCTCACGAGGCAGAGGAGTTCCCGCGATAATCACATAATCACTCACGACCACAGTTATAGGTCTGTGTTATTAAAAACAACAACACGAAGTGTTCCCGACCGAAGGATCAGAAGAAGAGCTTGTGTTTGTCTCTTTTTTGAGATTTGTGTGCTGGTGTCAACACGGAGTGTTTTATTTTGAAAGGTAACCGGATGCTGTTTGTTATTTCGGCATTTGACTTCCTGTCTGTTCGGTGCTAAATTCAGGTGAATTGCTGCGTCGTGCTCCGGCATCCAAAATAGAAGTCCTGCGTATCTGTGCCGGAGGGCTCCGGACTGCCGGAGCTGGGATGGAGCAGATACACAGCGCAGCGGACCTGGTGTATGGAGGACTAAACCTGACATAAGTATAAATAAATAAATAAATAAATAAATGAATAAATGCATAAATGCATAAATAAATAAATAAATGCTGAAATAAATGAATTAATAAATAAATAAATGCATAAATAAATAAATGTATAAATAAATAAATGTATAAATAGATAATGTATAAATAAATAAATAAAAGTATAAATAAAAGAATAAATGCTTTTTATTTATTTCTACATTTCTGTTCACCTACATTTATTTATTTCTGTATTTCTGTTCACCTACATTTATTTATTTCTGTATTTCTGTGTCCGTATGTTAATGAAGTAGGAGGTCCTAACCTCAGTCAAGAGCATGATTGGTTATAGGAGTGTGCTAGATGAGGGTCTACAACTTCTGCTTTACTAGCAGCGCTGATTCCTGTACACTGTACGGGAATGTTGCTGGCACCAGCAAGCCCGCTCAGCTAACTGTTAGCCGCAGTTGTTGACATTTGTTCATGTAGCTCTGGTTTAGTAATGACTTTGACTGGCATTCATTTTAACTTGCGAGAGTCCCAGGTGTGCTGGTGGTGTGGTTTGAGAATCCCGTCTGGAGAGAGAGGGGTCCTCAGCCATATCCGCTAACCACGAAAAACATAAGAGCTAACAGGGGGTCTCCACACCACTCTCGAGCCGACTTGCAAACCAGTGCTATGACGAGCGCTACAGAGCACAAATCGCCCAAAAGTGCATGTTGTCGGTCTCATATCTTTGTTGTGAATGTCTGTACTCTCAAATAACTCATGGGTGGAACAGGCTGAGGCATTTGTTCACGCCGAGCGGCCCGAGAGCGGCGTGGAGACTCCTGTTAGCTCTTATGTTAGCTGTTAGCTGCTCGCTGTAGCGCAGCGTCCAGGTTACGTTGTAACACCGGTTACCATCGGGTATTTTTCATTCCGCACTGCGTTCAAATGGTTACTTAAAGCCATCGTTCCGAGCCGCATATATCATTATTAAGCTGAAGCTAAGTCAGTGTGAAAACTGTACACTGTCATACAGCCTGCTGGTCAAACAGTCTGCAGAGTACGTTGACACCCAGCCCGAGCTCAGCGTGTGGTCAGTCAGCTGTGGCAAATCATGAGACGTCCAGATCAACCTGTGATACAAACACCAGTAGCGACAATGGTTCATAGGAAAGCCCAGACATGTATCTCACTCTCAATGGTAACAGTTGTCAACAGTTAACCTGGACGCTACGCTCTCAGCGCTACAGCGAGCAGCCAACAGCTAAAAGCTAGCAGCCAACAGCTAAAAGCTAGCAGCTAACTGCTAACAGCTAACATAAGAGCTAACAGGGGTCTCCACGCCGCTCTCGAGCTGCTCGTCGTGAACAAATGCTTAATATTGTTCCACCCATTAGTTGTTTGAGAGTACAGAGATTCACGACAAAGATATGAGACCGACAACATGCACTTTTGGACAATTTGTGCTCTGTAGCGCTCGTCTAGCAGTGGTTTGCAAGTAGCAGCCCCGGGCATCTCCGTGTGGGTAGAGGTGTTCAAGCCATGTCAAAACGAATACACATATACATGACTTGGAGCGATGAGCAGAATGTTTTTCCTGGTTAGCAGACATGGCTGAGGACCCCTCTCCAGACAGGATTCTCAAACCACACCACCAGCACATCTGGGACCCTCGCAAGTTAAAATGAATGCCAGTTAACCTGTCACACTGGTTGAGGCAATTAAGCTAACTGGGGCTGGTTTACAACGTTACAAAGAGCGAGGCTTGGAATCAGGAATTGTTTGCTTTTGTCTGGCTCTCCGATTTGACCAATCATGCTCTTGACTGAGGGTAGGACCTCCTACCTCCTCATTAACATATGGACACAGAAATACAGAAATAAATAAATGTAGGTGAACAGAAATACAGAAATAAATAAATGTAGGTGAACAGAAATGTAGAAATAAATAAAAAGCATTTATTCTTTTATTTATACTTTTATTTATTTATTTATATATTTATTTCAGCATGTATTTATTTATTCATTTATTTATACATTTATTTATTTATGCATTTATTTATTTATTCCTGTATTTATTTATATATTTATTCATGCATTTATTTATTAATTCATTTATTTCAGCATTTATTTATTTACTTATTTATGTATTTATTTATGCATTTATTTATTTATTTATTTATTTATACTTATGTCAGGTTTAGTCCTCCATACTGGTGGGGATTGACACATTGACTAAAGTGAAACGTATCTGCTCCGCTGGCGTGGCGGAGATGCAACGCAGCAGAGACGTATCCAGTGGAAATTGGGGGTTAGTCAACAGTCTGCTGTTACCGGACCCCGTGGTAGATTATGTTGTACAGAACTCCACCAAAATACTATTAATTTTACGGACAAAAGGGTGTGTTATTAGCTGTACATGTAGAGATAAGTTCTCAATCACCAACTAGTGTGATGATGGTGGATGATTGAAATGTATTTAGAGCAAGTTGCTGTACATATTGATAAAACTGTTAGCTTGATGTTGTAGATAACTTTGTTTGTCGTTGTGGTTAATCCTCGTGGTGAAACTGTTTGAGCAGCAAGATGAATTTATTTCATGTTGTTTTTATTTCAGTGTTGGTGTATTGAACTGTGCTGAGAGCTGGCTGTGAAGAACTATTTTTCTGTGTTTCTCATCAGGTACACCAGCTCTGACAATGACAATGAATGATAAAAAAACATCACATGTACCTGATGAGAAACACAGAAAAATAGTTCTTTATCATTCATTGTCATTTTATTCTGAGTAATTAGTCAACATTCTGCTGTTACTGGACCCCGTCTGTTGGTGTGGTGAACTGTGCTGAGAGCTGGCTGTGAAGAACTATTTTTCTGTGTTTCTCACCAGTATTAAATGTGGGTCAAGCTGGACAGTGGCTGTGTGCACGCCATTATTTCAACTACACAGCGCAAGATAGAGTACTAACGCGCTACACATGGTCATCTAACAGTATTTAAATGATCTGTAGCTGATCTCGTTTAAGACAGTTTCACTACTTATACACTGATGGGTAGATGACCAGGACAAATGAAATAGAAATACTCAAGTAATTACAAGTATTGTACTCAGATTGAGTAAACGTATCAAGTTTAAATCTACCACTGCTGATCACTCTCAACAACCCCATGACTAATAAACTCCAGCGCGTGTTACCTGCTTGGCGCCAAACAACAAACAGTAACCATCCTGTGTCTGTCATGAACAGAAGACTCAGATATTTACTTGGGGTCAGTGGAGACATAACTTTGAGTTAACACTGATCTTGGAATCAACAAATGAAAGGAGAACGACTCAAGTGAGTGAATGTACTGTGGGAGGTTGTGTAACTGATGACATACATGTACTTAGAGGAACACCGTCAGTATAACACATTGTATTAGCAGCATCAACAGCCCCCAATGGTGAGACTGGGTCAAAAACTGTGTGGATTAACTAATGGTTCCAATTATATATTTATCATTTGGATAGAACTCAGATCGATTTTCACAACAAAGAATGTTTAAATATGTAAAAAAAGAAAAAAAAAGTTCTTACTGTGTGATATATTGACTGACTTAGGGTCTTCAATGTGTTTTTCCTCTGACATTTCTGCCCCTGTCTGTCCATTATAACAAGAAATATCAGATTTAATTTGTGCTTCAGCTCATCTTCAATTCCTATCCAGCTGATGGAACAGCTTGTGGCCTGCAGCTTGGCAGGGCTTAACAAAACTGTTTCTTCTTGTTTGGGACATAATGATTGCAGTACATTATAGTGCAAACCAGTACTATCTTATCCTATATCATCATGTAGGGATGAGCAAGTACATCATTTTCTGAATCAGTTTAGCAAGATGAGTTTAACTTGTTTTAGATATAATGTTGGATATGAGACCAAAAATACGGAAGCCCTAAACGGCCATGCATTCATACATTTTATTTCCTCCGTTTTCCCGAGATAACGAGATAATTTTCTCAAGATCTCGAGATAACGAAACTTTGTTTTCTCGTGATAACGAGTTAATTTCATTTGATTTCCAGAGATAACAAGATAATTTTTGTCGAGATCTCGAGATAACGAAACTTTGTTTTCCCGAGATAACAATATAATGAGGTGTGTGTGTGTGTGTGTGTGTGTGAATGAGTCAGTCAGTTAGTGTAATGACTGTAAATGACCATTGTTAATAAGAACATCTTGTTTTCATTTAGTTAACTGATATTCTTTGAAGCCAGGTTATTATTTCATTAATTATATTTGACACTAAATGTGGGACTTTTATTTTGAAAGCGTCTGTGTTCCTGTGAATGGTGTTTGCGTGTTTGAAGTGTGCCTGCATGATTTTTGCTGAACGTGATGAAATGATTTACTGTGCACCTGGCTGATAAAGGGTACAAGCTCTTATGGTGTGTCCGAAGGTGTGTTCGAGTGTAAGGTTCCTGTAATAAACACTTTGGACCATCAGTTAGAGACTCTGACCATCATTCAGCGGGGATGCTACAACTACATCAGGCCCACTTAGACTGTGCCACTGATATAGCTGAAGCCTTGCTAACCGTCTTCTTAGATTACGCACATTAATGTGAATATTATCTATAATAGCAAGGCATAATGCTATGTCAGCCTGTGTCAGGCCTTGATTGAAAATATATGTGACGCAGTGATCGATATGCTCCTGCTCCTCTGACATTGCTACACTGAATGATGTTTCCTGCAATGATTTAATATACTACACTATCGTTTTGTTTTCTGGAGATCTCAAATTGATTATAACGTTATCTCGGGAAAACAAAGTTTCGTTATCACGAGATCTCGAGAAAATTATCCCGTTATCTCGGGAAAACGTTGGAAATTAACACGTTATCTTGGGAAAACGAGGTTTCATTATCACGAGATCTCGAGAAAATTATTCCGTTATCTCGGGAAAACAGAGGAAATAAAATATATGAATGCATGGCTGTTTAGGGCTTCCGTACAAAAGTCTTGTTAATGTGGGCTTCTTTTTGCAGTGCAGATCTCAGGCAATTACACTGGTAGGTCCGTAGCTCAGGGAGAGCCAGTGTATGAGGTAATTAGTTTCATAATGCAGAATTCATAAAAACATGAATCCCTTCTTATAAAAATCTTGCAGACTCAAATTGTTGAGCTACATCAGGCCTCAATGGAGAGAATGAATCAGCATGCGCACTCACTAACTGACAGAAACATTAGCAGCTATAACAGAGTGCCGTTAAGGCTGCCATTAAATGCTAGCTAGCAGAGTAAACTCAGGGGCAGTGCTGAGAATTGTATCACATCCCAGCCACAGTGAACAGATGGATTAGTAACTGCAGTCTCAAGAACAAGAAGGAACCTTGAAAGCAGTTAAGTTCCTCTGGGGTCCGGCTATCTGCATGTTTCAATAAAATATTTATCAGGCTTGTAAATACAAACTAATACAAACAGCCACCTGGTGTGACCGCAGTGCTCTGGTGGTCATTGAGAAGGTCCATCAGAAGCAGCTAAAACTGACTTTGAAGGAGGACAGAAAGTTATTCTGTCACTTTATTCCCAGCACACCAACAATCAGAATGGTCATACAGCTAGCACACAACCAATCAGAGAATCCAATGGCTCAGACGGCCAACAGCCAACCTTCTCAGACTTCGCATGTTAAATTGGAGCAGACGCTGTCCGCACGGTTCCAAAAGCTTCCAACGCAGCTGAACACACCGAACAGATTTATTCCCGAACTCGTCCGAGTCTCCCCAAATGCTTCAGACGGCCAACGGTTGGCCCAGTGTGTTTCAGGCTTAAGGCTAGTTGAACCGAGGTGTGATTGGTTGTACAGCTATCTGGAAAGAAACTCATTACAGCATTGTAGGTGGTTGATAAGTAATGTCTTAGGCCACCTCCTCTGTTCAAAGATGGTCGTTCCAGTTTGACATAGATGGATTCCTTTGTTCTTCTTTGAAACCATCTGTCTTCTCTGACCAAGATGTTTACCGTTGTCCTTTAAGGAATGATTTGTCACCCCTTCCTTTGTCTCCAGCAGAGTCTTGACCTGAGGATTTGACCCTCTTGTGTAGATGTCGGAGAGGTTGTTTTGTCTCCCCAGTGTACACATCTGTGCATTCCTGGCTGCATTGAACAACATTAACTACATTACACTGTTTATACCTGGGTGTTTTGTCCTTAGGATGGACAAGTTTGTGTGTTGGTGGGTTTTAAAGTGAACTGGGATATGATGTTTATTAAAGGTCCTCCTGAGTTTCTCAGATGTTCCTGCGACATAAAGAATGACAAAGTTTTTATGCTCTGGGCTGTGTATACACACACATACACACACACACACACACATATATGTATATAAATATATATATAGTCATATATATAACACACACATACATACACACTTCTGTGAAAATAAAATGCAGAAAACAACCACCTCCAAAACCACATTAAACACCAGACACACATACACACACCCTTGTGCATTATAGTGGGTATCATGCTTTTCCAACAGTTTTTTGGAATTATCTTCTCTACTGTACTCATGGGGTCAGGCTTAACATAACACACAAACTGTAACACACACACACACACACACACAAAATCATCCACACATTGTGTGTGTGGGTGCATTGTGTGTTTGAGTTACCCCAAGGGCACCACAGTGAATAGTGTCTGAAAGTTTGTGTGTCTAAATATACACCTGATTTATGCAAAGTAAACACAAACAAACTCACACAAACAAAGTGCAGAGCCAGAGCTGTGTCTACGATTTCAGTTTATGACATTAAATGTCTTGGCCTCTCTCTCTATTTCTCTCTCTCTCTCTCTCTCTCTCGCTCTCTCTCTCACACTCACACATACACACACACAGAGTGTAGTCAGAGTAGTAATGAATATGATCTCAGAGGCAACAGTCTGTAATGCTAAACACGCCTCAAGAGTGTGTGTGAGTTTAGTTCTCATTCTCGTGCTCCTCCGTCTCTTATTTTCTAACTCTCGCCATCCGACTACACTAATTACTGTTCATCATTCAACCGTAGAGGTTAACGTAAAACAGTTCTTTTAACAATTACCAGTCTGCATAATTTAGTAATGAATGATCAAATGCCTGTGTTGCATATAGCGCTGACATCATCCACCCTCATAACTCTGCTCTCATCAACCTTGCTTCTAGCAGCAGCAGGCAGTGTACACTCTTGTACTGCATCAAACAGCAGACAGACACAGTTAGACAGCAGTTGGCGAAAAAGACAGACCAAAGAATAGTGATTGGACTTGATGTGATTAGCTGGACAGAAAAGCCTCTCCAAATGCATAATTATTTTGCTCCACAGCTGCTGGATATATTATAGACCGGTCTAGCGATATTCTCATGTTTCTTGATTGATCCTACTAACACTTATTGTTTGTGTACCTGATATCCAGTCTTCTTCTTCTCATTGTTGCCCAACATGTATTACTCTTAAACCATTAAAACACATCAATGAGCCACACTGGCTCAAAATAGGCTGAGATTACCTTCATTACCAAACACACACTGTAGTGACCGCACAATGCGGCTGATATTGTTTTCATCGGTGTGTGATTGCATGTGTGTATGTCATTCTTGAGACAACTTTTAAAGCTACTTGGAAGCGGTTTTGAGTAATTTGCCATATGTTTTTATTGTCTGTGGACAGATATTTGTCAGCATTGTAGTGTCACTTTTGTATATCTCAGGTCTGCTCTGTTTTGATGACCTAATTCAAACAGGCTATGTGGAGTGTTTACGGACATAAAACTCTCTAATGGTTTCTATGAATACATTTCATTTATCCACATTACTTCCTAAACTGGACAAGATTGAGGGCCTAATTAATAAAACTGACTTCAATATTGAAAAATAAATATTTTTTGTTTTCTGTTCAAGTCACACTTAAGATCAACATGTGATGTGTGTTTGGTATTTCTCTTATCTGTTTAAACATCTGAAAACTAGACAGTTATTAAAATGATATACAGATGGGTTGTATACTAGATTAAATTTAAAGAAAATATATATTTTTCAGTTATCCTCCTTATGAATACAATACTGCATTGAAAAAAAAGACAGGGGCTAATGTTTGTTGTATATACAGTTGACATTTATAGAGCCAATACAAAAGCACTGTGGTACAGATCATTTATAAAAAAGTAAACCATAACCATGACAACATAAATAGTTCAGAATCCTGATCAGTGAAAAATATCTTGGTCCCCTTTCAGCGTCAGGGTTGAAGCCGAGGCAGAAAGTGACTTTGGATGGTGGTGGAAGAAAAAAGGCGTTTTTTATTGCTTTTACAACTGGATGGATCTACTACTAGTGTGGAGCTTTTTTTTACAGATAAGAGATTTAGCCCAGCCAAGTTTTTTTTACAAATAAATTAACTCTTTAGTCTGACACATGTTGTCCAACACTCTCGACCATTGTTGAACACACAGGCCATCTTACACGAGCCTGGGAGTATAAAGCCTACATGATCTCTAAGGGCCTGGGTTTCATTCAGTCTTTCCTTAAACCATGATGGTTTGAATGCTGCTTTAGTGGCGTTCCAACCCTGACTGAACACAGTCCTGAAGGAACTTCTGGACATAAATACTCGTCCAGGGTTTTTTTTTTTACTCGAGGAAAATTACAACATTTTAAAATACTGAACATCAGCATAAACAATGCATAAAAATCATATCAGCACCTCCAAACTCAGAACAAAAAAACCACAGAAGCTGGACATGTAGCCTCTGCTGTGTGGAAAGGTTTAGTTCAACTGGTGTATACTGTACTGTTGCTTTAGTTTCAACTATATCAAACATTAAGGACTAAACAGACCAGAAATAAAAAATCAGACACAAAAATACTTATTTCCAACTTTTGATAATTAATTTTCAGAGTTAAGTCTAAATTAAGGACCGGTCACACCATGCAGAAAACAAAATTAATCTTTACAACACTGGCAGTGTTAGAGGCTTGGGGGGGCAGGGGGACTACGAGTGGGGCTACATGTTGAAAAACTTTATCTGGTAAGCTAACCACTAAGACACTGGGAACAACTGTGCTGTGCTCTCAGTCTCCCTTGAGAGTTATTGAAGGGGGGAACCAAGGCTTCTAAATGTCAGACTTCACGGCCCTTAGCTCAGCTGCAAATAGAACACTAAAATAACACAGATTATACTCTGACAGAGGAAGGTTAAGTAAATGTGGATGGTGACATAGCTAAGCAGTTACCGTTGCTTCTGCCATTTTAGACTCCACTGTTCCTTCAATAGGTCAAGCCCTTACAGGTCAGTTTGCTGCTGGTTAAGAGAACTTATCAAAGTTCATCACCATTGGGGCTGTTGGGCTACCGTGCCATATTCTGTGCTAGTCTGTTTTTATTGCCAGATTAGGTACTTGTACATGCATGAAACAAATTTTCAACTAAAAGTATATGAGTTTGTCTTTGAGAAAGAAATAACATAAACATGAATTCAGCAATGTACAGAGACATCCTGGAAGAAAACCTGCTCCAGAGTGCACTGAACCTAAGACAGGGGCAACGGTTCATCTTTCAACAGGACACCGACCCTAAGCATACAGCCAAGCTATTGAAGGAGTGGCTTCAGGACAACTCTGTGAATGTCCTAGAGTGGCCCAGCCAGATTCCAGACTTGAATCCCATTAAACATCTGTGGAGGGATCTGAAAATGGATGTGCACCGACGCTCCCCATCCAACCTGATTGAGCTCGAGAGGTTCTGTAAAGCGGAATGGGCGAAACTGGCCAAAGATGGGTGTGCCAAGTTTGTGGCTTCGTATTCCAAACGACTTGAGGCTATAATTGCTGTCAAAAGTCCCACAACAAAGTATTAAGCAAAGGCTGTGAATACTTATGTACATATTATATTTTCATTCTTTACTTCTCATAAATTTGCAAACATTTAAAAAAAAACTTTTTTCATGTTGTCATTATAGGGTATTGTGTGTAGAATTTTGAGGAAAAAAACGAATTGAATCCATTTTGGAATAAGGCTGTAACATAATGAAATGTGGAAAAAGTGAAGTGTTGTGAATACTTTCCGTATGCACTGTATATGATATGAGGTAAGAATGACTGATTACACTAAAAGAATGATATGCTTATTAAGTCTTTTTATCCTGTTAATGCCTGTCACACTCCTGCTGGGTTGATCTTGTTGCTCTGTCTCTATGTATTTCCAGGCATGAATGGATCATAGTGTGTGTGAAAATGTGTGTGTTCCGTTTAAGCTGGGATTGTGCTTATCTTCAACTGAACAACTATGTGGTTTCTGTAAGACTCCTGAAAAAGAGACATACATAGGTTTATAATGATTTTTTCTACTGATCACTAACGTGGGCAGTAATATTTTGAGGAAATTGCATAAAATTTGCATGTGGATGCATGGACCTGCAAAATGTTATCATGACCAGAAATACAGTTTTCCCCCAAGAGCAAACACATTCACCTTTTTTGTGTGATTGCTGATGTTTGTTTAAAAGTATAACCTATATCAATTTGTGCATGTGTGCATGATTCTGTGTGTGTTATATGTGTGTGTGTGTGTGTGTGTGTGTGTGTGTGTGTGTGTCATGGGATCTGGAGCTGCAGTTCTTCATCCTCCTCGTCCATGTCACTGGCCGGGCCATCTTGGTTTTCAGCACTAAAACGAGCTGTTCGCATCTTCCCAAACAAACCAGGATTATGCTGCTGCCGCCGAAGTCTGGAAAAGAGAAACAAAGAAAGAGACAAAGAAAGAGAGAGAGGCGGAGAGAGAGGGAGAGACAGGGAAGGAGAGAGAGATGGGGGGGGGGGGGTGCAGAGGGTAAAAATAACATTATGATGCCAAAGAATATGACAGTAATGCAGATAAGTTGGATATGCAGATGTGTTGTGAAAATCTATGATAACATATGATAGCATAAGAAAGGGAACCAGTTGAGAGAAATGGAGGTTTATACTTGGTACCTGCAGTGTGACCTGAAAAGAGTCAACACATCACACCACTTTACACTCTGCTTGTAGTTTAGTTATAAATTTACAGCTTCAGGATGTAACAAGAGTAAAGGGCACACATATTGGTAGTGTATGAAGTGAGTCAAAGTCAGTATAAACCAGTGCCTACTAAAGCTAAAGTAATGGAGTTATCTCAAGTTTATATGTGCTGAGAACAACTGAAAACGCCAGGGAATATGTGATATACATGGCAGAGTTGATTTCAATGAGCCAAAAAATGAAAAAAAGTTTCCATTGGCCTCTGAGCTGTACACATTTCAAATTGATTTAAAAGGGCAATAAGTATTGATTCTACTCAGATGGTTTGAAGCACCAAGGCCTAAGCCCTCTGTCAGGTAGTCATTTTAAATCCTGGTGAGCATTTCAGTTGGTGTCTCCCCTGATCCGATGCTGTTTGAACAGACTGTAAGAAAGAGGACATTCACATCTCACACCACACACCATCTTTGAACAAAGACAGATGTCACCATCTCACCACATTCACAAACAACCACCTGTTGGCACTCGACTAAAGTTCAACACTTCGGTTGCATGATGACATCTGAGCCATCTACAACTCAGCAAACCTACATCTACATCACTAGCATTCATCTTCAACCTTCTTTTGGTTCATCTCTTCTCGTTATTTTTTTCTCCACACACTATTTCCCTCACCTTTGCTCCTTTTGATTGTCTCACCCAGGAACGTGCACATGATTATAAGCATAGCGCGCGCACATACTGCCTTATGTCTTAAGGCAGTAAGGCATACTGCCTTATGCCTTACTGCCTTAATAACACAATATGTAGATTAACTTAAAATTAGTAAACAAGTACTTATAGAAAGCTAACTACTTGGCTGTGTATCCTGTGTAGCTGTGAGTGATATGCAATTGCCATTTCTTTTGTGTCAGCAAAATATTGTCAACATGAGTTTAATCTCATCATAATAATACTGAGGTTTGGAAGACATGCAATTCAGCTGCAATTTATAAAAAGCAATAAAACACTGCACTCTAAAAAGTGTGACTGGGCTAAATTAATATTTACAAAATAAATACTAGTAACCTTTACATGAAAAAAAAGACTATGTGCAGTTTGGTATATTATTATGTTGATTTAATCAAATTTGAATGATCTATCAATTGCATTTTACTAATTTTTGTTTGAGTAATATCAGCTGAAAATCACTGAGTGTAATTTAATCATATTTTATCAGTAAAGTCAACAATGTCGAAAAATAAATACATTTTACTCAATGGGGACTCTTTGGTTTTAATCGCTGTACACTTCCGCCCAAGACATTTGCGCCACAGGGACGTTGATGTCACAACCGTAGTCCACCGCCATTTTCTCAAGGTAAGAGGCTTCAATAATAACACTTCATAGCTACGTTGCCCCAACTTGAACGTTGTTCTGCGTTACTGCGAGTTACCTAACAAGTTCACTGGCAAGTTTAATCAATATCGCGATTCAAAGTCAGACGGAGCTTTCACCCCTCCCCACCATAACAAGCTAGCTAAGGTGAGCAAAACAAAACACACGTTGTTCTGAGAGGTGAGTATAGTTACACACTTCGTGTTATCGGGTATGCTGTGCTCGACTGTCACTTTATACTTCAGTAACCATCAAAAGCGGTACATTTACTGGCTTTACTACTTTTCAGAGTGGTGGTAGCGGGTGGTGGCTCCTATACGTTTTTAAACACTTTTTACATTGGCCAACACGGTCAAGTTCCCCGGTCAACACAGCAATAAGACGTTAAGCCCTCTATTTATTCTGTGTCTATCGTGTTTTCAAACTGTTGGTTGTAGGTCGTGGTGACAACACTTTACACTAATGCAGTGATGTTGCTAGGTACGCGTCCTGCGTCCCTGACGCATTCAAATCTGAAAGGACGCACTAAACTCACTTTCCATGCGTCCTGGGGACGCACCTCATTTTTCCCATGAAAAACGATACATTGTGAACATTAAACAACTCGTGTTTAATCACAGTAACTGGCAAAAGAAACCTTGTTGTTAGCAGACAGGACAAGCGCTGTTTCAACCCTCTGCGCATCTACTCGACGCAGACGTGATCCCCTGTACAAAGTATCGCGACATGCTAATTTAGCCGCTACCAAAACAACTAGCCCGTCACCGCAGATCTCATTTCAACCAGGGGCGTCGCACCCGTGGGGGATGTGTGTGTTTCAACACCCACACTTTTCCCGGTGAGAGGGTTCAACACCCACACTTTTTCTGCAGTTCTGCACAAAGGCCTTACTGCGGCCGGAGCCACTTTTTCCGGCCGCTTAGTCTGCGCTCGCTGCGAGAAGGGTCTAGCTGCAGCCGCAGCCAAGCCAGAGCCGCTACAAACCACGCCCATTACAAACCACGCCCCCTACAAAACACGCCCATACAACACTACGGTGGCTGTGGAGGTCCAGAGCACTTAGAAAGCAAACACAAAGGAAACAAAGCAATAACCAGATCATTTTTAACAACTTTAACGGTTGATTCACAACATTAAATGCTTTTCAATGCAAACAATGTGCTTGAAACAATAAATATATACAAAAATAGAAAGTTAAGTAATAAAAAAAATAAAAGATTAGGATAAAAGATTAATCTGATAAAAGATTATATAGGACTGCTAAATCTGGTGCATGCATCTTTTCATTTTTTATATAAGTGACTAATGTATGTGCACAAGGTTATTTTAAACTCAATAAAATAAAATATTTACAATAATAATAATAATTAGTAGTAGTCATTTCGATTAAAATAGGTTGTTTCTACCAGCCGTTTTTCTAAGAGCCACACTGTCACAGAGCTTGGCCTACTACATCAGATGCCATAATTATCACTCTAAGGTGATGATTTCTTATGGGTTAACAGAAAAGACTGCTGGCCCTTTGACACAAATAAAATGTATTTATGTATTTATAAATATGACCATACACAGCTCTTTAAAATATGTACCTCAAAACACAAAAGTTGAGACAAATGAATTAGCCAGCAACAACCTTTATTGGCAATAAAATAAAACATTATCATTTCACAGACTATTTTTTAATTCATCCTACACACATACTAAAGCGTCTTCAAAAACTCCTCAGAGTCCAGAGCTCTTCTGAGTTTTTCAGCATATTTTTCTAGTTGCTGTAGAGCCTCCCTGCTCATGTTGTTTGTCATGTAATGAGCCAACAGCCGTTTTTCACTGATGAGACAAAATGGAAGAAAATAGCGATTAGTAAAAGGAAATTCACACAGAAAGGCTGTCATAAACAATGTAAAAAACAATACTTATAGGTATTAGCACTCTCCTTATGTATGTAACATACCTCAAGTCATACTGCAGTCCACATTTATACACTTCTGTGGCTCTGTCAATGGAAAATGCATGGACAGCTGAAAGGGCGTGGACTGTTGCCTGTGTCATGAGGTGAACAAAAGGACATCTTTCATTTAGACATTTAAGTTGTCTGTCATGTTGCAGTTAACAAGATATTAGTCATAAGTTAAAGTCTGACAATAATAACAATCATACAAAATATGTTAATATAATAAATAAAAAAGTTTCATAATTTACCTCTGGCAGAAGCACATCCATAACAAATGCCACGTGATTGTGACACCTGGTTGTCTGTGCTTCAACCAGGCTTGTGAAGAAGCCCAGCACTCTGTCCAGCTGCTCATCCTCCACAAAGAAAATGATCACCCTGCCCTTTGATGTTGCCCAGGAGGATGCAACTTTTTATGTGATGACTGCCTGTAAATATATATATTTCTTAGGAGAATGCTCAAATAAATGTACGAACACTAGGCTAACAGAAAATGTTACACTTAAATCATTCATTTAACATGTTTTGACCAAAATGAGTTACACTATGTGACTTAAATTCCATTTTCAAACTCACTTCAAGATGTTGCAGCAGACCGTTATCCTGAGTGATGAACGTTACATGAAGGTCACTAGTGACTCTTCTATGGTGTTCAGCTTGCTGAGCCCTTTCCTAAAATTTTATCAAACAGCATTCGGATGTTAAATGTAATTATTCTGGTTAAGTATACCAAATAAGATTTGTTGTTTGTTGATCCTTTGCATGTCCTTACCACAAGCCTGTGGAAAGATGCGTCTTCACTCAGGATCCCAACGTCTCTGGTTGTGGTGACCACATCATGTTAGTCCATGCTGTCATTATAGTCCTTAATCAAGACACACAAAGTCATGGCTTAGTGCACAGCTGTAAACACTGGATATGTTGTTCTCTTGGGTTAATCTTCAGTCACATTAACATGCTCTCTGGGTGGAAAGCTGTAAGGCCTCTTACTGTACATGTGGTCGGTGTCCTGTGGACTCTGCAGAAAGCAAACCATAACTGTGTCAGTGTGTTTTATGGGGATCCAGGTAGGATTGACATTTGCACTTAAAATTATCGCACCCACATTGCAAATTAGGTTTATTGACAAAATGTACAAACTTTCTGCTTTTTAAAATAAACAAATCAAACATGAACAATTTAAATGGATTCAAGAATATATCTGTCATTTTTGCAATAAATGTATTTGTATGTCACTTTCTGACATGCACTTAAACGTCACCGTTAACAAATCTCTAGCCAGTACAGTTATTTGAAGTGATATAAAACATGACCCTATTTTTTTATGTTTTTGTGTGTCAAAATAACACATTGATATGTTGAGTTAAATTACAATATTCTGCGTCTACGTGCCGTGTTCCCTCAATACTTCTGTTATCATCCCCTCAGTCATTAATCTGATTTTCATAACATAAAAGACGACACAAAATGGGTTTGCTTACGCACATTTTCAGTGTATCGGTTTGACGAAATGTGTTTTTTTTACAAATAGAGTCGGGTGTCTTTGAAAAACAGTCAATAATGCTCTTTCTGCCTGGCAAAAGACGTCTCAAACATTAAATTAAACGTCAACATCTTCCCAAAATGTAAACGACCTAACCTGAACCGGCATCTCCATCTTGTCTGCCTACAGGCGCTGCTGACAACTGCAGTTGGCGAACGTACGGTTAAAATGACATTAAGTGTTCAATGTTTACACCTCCTAACCGGGAACTTAAAAATAATATAAATGCGTCTCACCTGAACTGGCATTGCCGTCTTGTCTTGGCTGCATTTGCCTTCTTCTTCTTCTTCTTTGACTGCTTGCATTTGCTGCTGTGAGTTTAATCGTCCTTCCCGGCCACCGTAGCAACACGTGGGCGTAGTTTGTAGGGGCGTGGTTTGTATGGGGCGTGGTTTGTAGTGGCTTCGGGGGTCGCAGTGGCTGCAGTTGGGTATTATTGCTCGCTGCAGCTGCCTCCTCTCCCCCTCCCTCTCCTGTTGCTGCTTCAAACGTGACACCGGCTTTGGGACTGACCGGCTGATGATTGGCTGTTCTGCCCTAAGTCCCACCTCTATTGCTAAATTAGATTTATTGTTCAGCTCGTGCTGATGAGGCGGGATCTACCGTAAAATACCAAATAATAGCCGGGCATTTATTTGTCTCAACCACTTAACAGACCAGGAGTTTATTTGGGACAGGCGTTTAATTCCCTCCACACAAAAATCCGGGATGAAAATGTCACAAACTTCTCCAGCTTCTCCGTGAAATATCGAGAGTTGGAATTATCTGGAAACGGAGAGCAACCAAAAACAATGTCTGTAACGTTCTCTGATGATTATAAACGTTGATTACTCCTGATACGTTCAGTATTCAGGTCGGGACCAAACCACATGATGTGTTTTATAATGTTTTTATGTGTTTACAGCTGCTAATGTATGTAACGCTGTTACTGTGATGACATATTACAGTTAAATATTGAATCTGTCTATAATAACCACATCCTGACATGTAACTGATTTTTGATAATCCAAGTACTAATAATAACAATCATGACAAAAAATTAACAGAGACTGCAGATCACGATAAGAAGCTGCAACTGGCAGTGAGCAGCTCTCTTTTCTGTTAGCAGTGAAGTGACATAGTCCATGACAGAACATTATAAATATGATAATGTATAAAATAACATTTAATGGTAAAAAGTACAGTTGCAGTAGGCTTCTATTATAAATGTTATATTATAATTAAACAAATCAAAAAAGATGTCACATTTACATGTCAGGGTGTGGTTATTATAGACACAGATTGAATATTTAAGTGTCATTTATAACCCCCCCCCCCCCCCCCCCCCCCCGACCCAAAATTGTTTTAAAAAAACACCACCACATCCTTCCCCCGCACTTTTGAAAAGCTTGCTACACCTCTGATTTCAACAATTAAAAATATGAACTTTATAGTAAATAAACCCACGTTTCCACTGCTCGATGCTGTGCTCATTCGTGTCGATTATGTTTTAAAGTTTAGGGGACGTGCTGTAATGAAATAAATAAAACATAATCCAGTGGCGGTGATGAAAACTACATTGAATGGCAGCCGCCATTTTGTTATGCCCAAACGGTGCAGGTCAGCAGACTATTTGAATTTTAGTAATTTATTGTGGTGCTATTTATGTTGCTACAAAAATGCTGTTTGATTTGACTATCATGTGTCATGCCACTTTGACAGTTGTTTTGTAATAAACTTTTCAGATTTGGAATTTTATTTGTTTAATTTCAGATACATTTTGAACATACATGAATATATCCGTTTATTATAACCATATCATACCACCATCAAAGGAGTTTAACACTCAATAAAAGTTGAGGTTGCAGACTATCCTATTGAAGGTATCCTAAGTTTGGCCATATTATGTTTTTTATTTATATTAAATCTGCAGGAGGAAATGTTAGCCTGTGACTGTCTATAAAAATGTGTATCAAATAAGTGCAAATTTTTAATTACAGCAGTTTGTACACACTTGGCCACCGAATTAGACATTGTTTATCACACATTCTCAAAAATGTGACCATTCAATTAGCTCGTGCAAAATATTTTCATTTTTATACACTGATTATAAATAATGTGCTCTGCTCTTAAGCACCAGCTGCCACTCACCCCTATTTTCTAGCTGCTTAAATGTCAACATTTTGGGAATTAGCCTACTTTGTTAAGTTCAGTGATAAACGTAACATTTCAAATGTTTATTTTCTTTTCCTGGACCAGTGACTTTCTGGGGTCATAGCTGGTCCTCTGAAAACCTCAGTTAAGACGGGAAGTGTTTCATAAGACTGGTCTCTCAGACAGCACATAAAGGATCATTGACAGGGGTTTCTTTAAAAATAACACAAGTCTAAGCCTCCTAGCATAGCAAAAACTGCGCCATGACCTTGAGTAATATTAATTTATGTTATTTCAGGCTCCAAGCAATCCTACCATCAACATAACCAGAGACATTGTCATCCGGTGTCTGATGTTGTACCTTGGGGAATCTGCTGATCAGCTCTTTAAAGAGTATGATGTAAGTTGAAATGTATATCTCTTTATCTCTCAAGCTCTATTTAGGACCATCTCCTTCAGCTGTACAGTCTAAATTACAAAATGTTCTCATTATCTTAGGATACAGATGAAGACAGTGTGGCACAGGACCTTGCTGTACAAGAGATGAAAATCTACAGCATCCAGACTAATCTGTCAGAGGGTACAGAGGACATCGGAATCGTGATAGACGGAACAAAGGTCCTGACTGCTCTGGGTAGCTTTCCGAGGGCTTGTGCCATGCTCATTGGTTTGACATATGCACTGAATCTTGCCTATCCCAAGGAGCTCAGGTACACTTTTGAAGCCTTTCAGAAACTCTTCCTCGAACTGGATTGTTCAAAGCTTTCCCCAAAAGTCAACAGCCTCAAGAGCCAGCTTCTGGCTTAAGAGCCTAAATACACTGGAGTGCTCAGTAATTCTGTGCTGTAGTTAAGTGTTCAATTCTTGTTCAGCAAAAAAAACATTATTCATACTCATTTGAAGGTGTTGTATTTTGGACTTACAACTGCCACAAGTAACTGTTTTTGTAGCTTGGTATTCCAGAAGTAACGAGTAAATGATGATGCTGCATTATAACCAGGACAGTGAGAGTTGTGTTTTGAAAACACAGAGCTTCTTGATGGACTGTGAACACATGGCCATCAACTTAGGCCATATGGATGCCAGTGACACAGTCCACTTTCACAGAAGCAAAACCAGACACTCCTCGTGTTTTTCATGATTCTTCTGGTTGTTCTTGCAACACCACCTCACAGCTCCATGATGGAGATGGACAATATTCTGCTGGGTCTTTACCTGGGTTTTGTGGCACTGTTAGTTGTGAGCTCAAGCTGTACTGATCTGACACTGAGGAAGCTACCTGTGCAATTTGCCTGCCTCAAATAGCAAGAGCCTTTGTTTTTCTCCAGAAATATTTTATCACTCTGCTTGCAGGCCTCAAAGCTCCTGCCATTCTGGGAAAAAACTTTGGAAATATACATCTGTTTTTATCTGATGTAGTTGTTGATGTTTCACAGATTGTGGGTGTTCTGTAGGAATTACTGAGTAACTGTCACATGGTGTACTTCGAGGCTTTGTCTGAGTTTCAGTGCTGCAGTTAATTACTCTTCAGGTGTGTTCAGAAAAATGTGTCATATTCATTTGAGGGACTTGCTACTGTGATTCTGTTGTGTACACGAGGGATACACATGTTGTATGTTTTGATAGAGGAATTTGAATTTGCACAAATGAACGATTTGAGTGCCACTTTATTTGGAGATGAACTACCAAATGAATTACTTGACGCAGTGATTTCAGACTGCAAAAAAACCTTTAAAATTTTGATATGAAAACTGAAATTGTTGAGGCTAATATGATTTTTAAAGAGTTAAAATAAATCAAAACATCCTTGTGCTGACTTAAGTCTGGGATAAAGGCCATAATGTAAACACCAAACCTTGAATCACACCCAAAAGTCGTCTGGCCCTCAATGCTCACAAGTGATGGACAGAGCTCATAGGTAATTTGGCACTTTGGAGGAATTTGTAGATCTCTCTCATCTTTCCTTCTCACTTCATAATAAGCCTTGATCAAAATGCATAATAGTCAGATTGCCAGCATGCATATCCCTGTTGTACACATGTTCATGTCTGATAACTTATAGCCTTCCTCTCTAATTCTTTGTTTACACATACATTTTCAACAGATTTTTTTTTTTTGTTTGAAATGCACAAATACAAAGTTGCACAAATAAATGTTTACCTGCTGTTCTCCTATATGGTAATTTTGTTAACTGACCTTCAGTAAATTATTGCAACATGAAGGCACAATATTTAATAGATTCAACATAAAACAATTGTGGCAACAAAGTGACAATTACTAACATTAAATAGATTTTAAGTCATGTGATACCAATTATAAGTTGATTTGAACAATTAATTTATGAAAAGATAAAAAACAATTGCAGTTTATTTATTGAATCCAAATCACTCTTATCCTGATATTTCAAAAATGGCATCAATTTCACCCATAAAATTGGTAAATATTAATTAATACAGATAATTGGTAAATGTAAATTAATTCCACCTTATTAAATAGTAAATCTAAATAACTTTTTCACAGAAATTTAGTAAATCTAAATAACTTTTTCGCAGATATTTAGTATATCTAAATTACTTTTTTTTCAGATACATAGTACATATTAATCAGTTTTAACTGTAAAATTGATTTGGATTTACTCAACATTTGCCATATTATTAGTAAATCCAAAATATTTCAGCCAATGATTTCATTATTTTGCATTTAATAGTTTTGTTTAAATTTACTTACTCAAATCAATAATTTTTAATCAAAGTTGAAGGTCTTAAAATCTATTCAATTATATTAAGTGTCACTTTGTTGCCATAATTTTTTTAAGTAGACAATGGTCAAACTTTTCTGAGTGTGGTTTATTATTAGGCTGTTTATTGGAGAGCAAGTGCAAACTAGAAATACAGGCTACACATCTGAAAATGTGACAAAACCAAGAAATGACTACTGTGAATGTTAGTAGGAACAGCATGTTTACAACAGCAAAGTCACAGTAAACTCAATATCTGGAAGAAGTTTAAGATTTGTGGCAAGATAAACAGCCGACACAGACAGCTGTCAGATTACATTATTAAACTCTCATTAACAAGCAGTTAGCTTAACAAGCACAAATGGACACTCTTCTGAAATATGACTAATATTTAAGCACGTTGAATAAGTGGAAGGCGACTTGTTAGCCCCCACAAGGAAGTTATGTTAATGGATTTATAACTCGCAAAGTTCAAGTCGCTCCGCTGTCACGTCTCATCTACGTGCATGGTGGAGTTCTGATGAGGCAGCGGCTTCTCCCTCTCTATCTGTCTTCAAAACAAGAGCTTTACATTGCACCCCATTGGTGTTTAGAACTGGGTTCTTAGCGGGGGGCTTTTAATTTGAAAGTAGCGACAGTTCGTAGAGACAGGGCAGAGCCAAAGCGGACAGAGAAGCGGCTTTAGGCTCAACACACTAACAACACCATATTACGAAGAAATACGTGCAGTAGATAACCGTGGCATTTTTATACCGCCGGTTTTTTGACATCCCTTTGCACAACAAGGATTTATATATTCATTAAAAAAAACACACAAAAAGGGCACTTTATAATACGAGGCAAAAAGGGCAGGGGCTCAAGCACCCTTTGGGCCTTATGTGTGCATGTGCCTGGTCTCTCCTTTAAAAAAAAAAAAAAATCTGTTATTTTTTTGCCAGTATTTATGCTGCACATCTTTCCAGAAGACACAGATTTTTAGAAAAAAGGAGGCAAAGAAACACCCCTGTCTACATCATTGGAGTTGAAGTGGAGCAGGTGTACAGTTATAAGTTCTTTGGAATTACCATCACTGAGAACATATCTTGGTCATCACACATCAACATGCTGGTTAAAAAAGCACATAAAAGGCTCAACTTCCTATGGAAATGTAGGGAGGCTGAATTCTGGAGTCTGGTAAACTTTTACAGAGGAGCAATAGAAATCATCCTGCCTGGAAACACCACAAATTGGCATGGTTCATCCCGGCCCAAGACAGGAAGGCTCTACAGTGGGTAAAAACCACCGGAAAATACAGTGGCATCTGCTACCATACCACCAGGCTACAGAGCAGTGTCACTCTCCATGCTATGACACTCCTGAACTCCTCTTCCACTCCCCATTTTCTGAAATAGATGTAGCATAAAGGACTATAACATTGTTTCGTTTTTAAACCCTTCTGATTAAATAAATGACAATAAATGTACTTTACCTTGGAACCTTGTCATTTAATAACAGAGAGAGATATAATAGAGAGAGGGAGGGTCGAAGGCTTTCGCAAAAACATCCAAACACTGACTCATGTTGCCCTCATCACAGACAGAATCATGAGCAACCGCTGACTGAAAGACAATGTGTGTGTGTTTGTGTCTGTTTCAGAGGACTTTAGTTGCCATGTATTACAGATGTATCAAGACAGTAATGTTTGCAAGAGGTTTCTCCTTATATACACCACAAAAACAGATAATTTCGGCAACTCCCTAGGGACACCTGTCTCGCCCTCAGGGCCCGGTCATCCCATTAGTCATTTCAATTGAATCACCATGATCAGTGGATTTTCAATCAGAAAGAATTTAAATATAATCTCATAATTAAATTTGTGAATGTTGACATGCAGATTTGCAATGTTAACCATGACCATACCAACAGGTATGAACGAGGATGCGATATTATAAGTAGGCTTCTTGAATGACCTGTGTAAATTATTTTCCCATTAACAAGAGAACTAGCAAGTTAGCCATAGAAATGCACATCAGTGATTATTGATTGAATGTATTTATTTTTTAAATACACATGTTGAGTACTTGAAATTGTTGCAATTGCTTTCTCACTCTTATTTCTCTCAAGCATGCCCCCCCCCCCCCCCCCCCCCCCCCCCACACACACACACACACACACACACACACACACACACACACACACACACACACACACACACACACACACACACCAGGCTTTCCACCTGAAACACCTGCGGCCTAGACATTGTGGAATCTTTTTAAAATGTAACTTTAAGATGTTCTTAAACTAAAAGGTGTTATACAAGTATCTAACTCCTATCAGGAATACTTGATTAAGAAAAGAAGAGCATGTGTGTGACATGGAGTATGACCTTTACACTAATATAACTGTGAATGTAGCAGTGCAGTGTGTGTAAACTTTAAAGCTGTTGTCTGTGAACGCTGACAAACAGTAAATGCTCCAACTCCTCAAAACCCAAGTCTGACTTAGTGACAACTGTGACCAAACTTCGCACTCAAGAACCAAAAGGTGGCTTTAAATTTCTTTGAAAGACACATCTCTGTAGCAGTTGCTGCCCTCTCCTCATACTCTTACTCCTCAAATAAACCACAAGACAACACACACACTCACAGGCACATTAACACAGACTAGCTGAGGACTCGATAATGATCCAATTTTAAAGCTTATTACCCTCTGACATACTGAGTATGATATATATATATATACACACACACACACACACACACACTTGTCATGCATTCAAATGGAATGAAAAAAAAGCCAGAAGAAAAGCTTAACCTACAAGAACACACAGAATTGTGTCAGTTCCTGAAGCTGTTACCATGCCGACACGCCTTTCACTCCTTCTACAGAGCAGAGCAACAAGAGAGCTGTCTGTTACTATGGTAACCTAAGACTGGGAGCTCAGCGATTGGCTGATGGGTGGTGGAGCAATGGCGTGGAAAGAATGGAGAGAATGCAGAGGGAGAGGCAGAGAGCAAGGAGCTGAAAACTGTGCAAAGCTGATATTATGTTAGAGCTAAACTAAAGGATGGGCAACATACTAAGCACAGGAAGCTAATCTCTGGGGCTCAGTCTGACAGCACAGACGCGCACACACACACACACACACATACACACACATGCAGACACACAACAGGCTGTATGTGTGAGGTGTCTTCATGGTTGTCTAGTCATGTTTGGGAGTGTAAGAGATGGCACCTTTCTTAGAGTACAGAAATTCCACTGTTTACTGTGCGTTAACATGGCATTATCCACTGTCTTTGTAGATTTTAATTTAAAAACGTCTAGGAGCCTAGAATATCTTAAGGGGAGTTTTGTCTTCTGGTATCTAAGAGTGGCCTTAACTGAATATGCACAGTTTAAAAAGGAACTCTGTTAGGTGTGAATCAGGAAGGACGGGCGAAAAATAGAAATTCAAGAGTATATTTCGAAAGCAACAATACTAGCATTAGAAGTGATGTTGTAGAATAATATAATATATAATAAGAAATAAGTAATAATCAATCGATAGTAACGGCTGTGTTTGTTAAGTAATAATCATGTGTGAAGAAATAATGACAGATGGTTAAAAATGTATGTAATTTGACATCAGTGGATTGAATAAGCACCTCACAGTTGTAATGCTGTGATGTAAAACCTTTGAGTGTGAAATGTTCAAGGAGGGTAACGTGCAGTTGGAGGGTGTTCAGAAGAAGCTCAAGGCCATATTCTGCAAAGCACTTCTGCAAAGCGCCAATGAAGTTTTGGGTCAACGCCATTTTAGTCCATCTCAGAGGTCTTACAGGAGGCACATCTGTACTGAATGCAGCTTTAAGGCAGCAACATCCACTCAAGGACGAACACCTCATTAGCAAGCGTCCAGCATATCACTCCAAAGGGAGAGCAAAGCACGTCCCCAGTAAGGACATAGTCATAGTGGATGTTAGCTGAAATAAGAGCACATAATTAGCCTCATGTAAGAAAAACTGCCTTATCAGCGATACAGTGATTGGATGAGTCATGGGGCTCACCCCCCAGTCCTGGAAATTAATTTTATTGGTGAACTTGAAACTCTGATAAACCTTTTTAAACAAACAAAGAATAATAAGTTCTGACACGACAATGTGGTAAAAAAGATTCTGAATAGGAAATAAACTGCCAGTAGTGACAATGAAAAAAAGAAAACATAAATGAACAACTATTCTATCTTAGCGGGTTGAATCACTGCTTTCAGGAAAGTCACAGCCTTGTATTTTGACACTGACATCAGCTCTCACCATCAGTGCATTGACAAGGAAAAATATTGTTTCCATTACAAAGAAAAAAGATCACCAGTGTTTGTCTGATACTGTTATGCATTCAAAACCAATTCACCTAGCTGACTATGCATGGGGTTATACACATGGCATCAGTGTGTGTGTGTAAGATTTAGCATGTTAATATCACTATTAAAAGCTGCCATGTATGGATTCAAGAGAGCTATCCCGTGTGTGCGTGTATGTTTACCTTGACTGTAAGTGTTCCAGTTGTACCTGCAGGTTCTCAGTCTGTTCCACCTGCTCATCCAGAGACCTCTGCAGCTTCCTGGTCTGGTTATGAGACTCATCCAACTTGACAGACAGACACATAGACACACACAGAATACACACAACAGGTAAACAAATAGGCTAAAGACCTGACTACATGAAAAAAAAAAAACTAATCATAAAACACACAACAATGCTGAGTTGCAATCATGCACATGCATCACCTCTCCCGCTATAACACAAGGTCAATTGAAAAATGCCAGCACTGCATCTACTGTAGAAAGCACTTTAGACATTATAAACTATTTTAGGGAGCAGCACTCTACTGTCAGTCAGGTAGTATTAGAGCAGACAGATGTATCATTCATCAGCCAATTTTGGCACAGGAACATATTCTATCGGCCTGCATGTTGTTGGATGCTTGCTGTAATTTCACTCGATTAAATTCCCAGTGAAGATAACTACTTCAGTACTGATGTCATTTTAGACATTTAAGTTTATTGTGTAGTATCCTGCCTCCGGTAGAAAAGCAGCATGGAGACCAAACAGTGTTATGGTGGTTACTTTTTTCTATCTTTGAGTTCATAGTCTCTTTCAAACTCAACACCGACAAAACAATGTTCTGAGTGCTGCTTGAATAAAAACAGATGGAAAAAGTTACCGAATTTAGCATCGGTTTATGTTTCTATTCCCCGGCAATCAGAACTGGAGCTCTGTAACTACTGCAGATTAATTTGACACATGAATGGATGCCGATTGCACCCTTTCACACTGAAGACAATAGTTTATGACTGGAATGTAAGAAATTACACTAAACAGCCATGTCCCGACCTCATCCTCAGCTTGTCCCAACTCCTTTTTTAGCTCCTCCACCCTCAGGCGTAGCTTCTTGACTTCAGCCTCATGGCTCTCCACCCTCCGATTTGCATGGGAGAGCTCTGCTGTCTTCTCCTGAAACTGCTTCTTCAATTTAGAGTGAATATGGCGAAGGTCAGCCAACTCCTAAGGACAAAGCAGACAGGCAGAGCAGACAGGCTTAGAGAAAAGAAATTCCACCAAAGGTTAGCTGAATAATCAATTGTTTCAAACAATTTATGAAGTATATTCATGAAAAGTGAATCAAAAGGGACAGTATAAATGGGTAAGGTGTAAATTTTCCATCTTACGCAAAACATCTTGTGCAAAACTATGAGTGTATTCCTATTACTATGAATATGCTTCATAAATGTACAGAGACAAGTAAAAAGGAGATAAATTAATGTAAACAACAGAAAGAACCGAAGTTTCAGCTGAGTTCTGAGCTCAATCAGAGCCAGAGCTGAACACGAACACATACAGGCCCATTCCTATATACAGTCCGTTACCTGGCATGCAGCTGCAAAGATACACTTTATACATTGGCTGTTGTGGGCAAATAAGCACAAATGGCCCACAGACAAATGCATGCCAATGATGCAAGGTAAAAAACACCAACTCTGTTTTTTTCTCCATCCATTTATTGGACTGTAATTTGAGGTAACTGTTGTTGAGCCAACAATAAGCTCTGCTCCACAGGTTTGCATTGGGATTAGCTAACGATGTCTGCAGCTGGAGCTAATGGTATCACCAATAATGCACTATTGTCCCTCACTGCACTTTCATGTACTTTGATGGTGCTGATTTAGCCTCCCTCTCTACTATCTGAAAATTAATGACTACCAAGACAGGGCAGCTTCCAAGAAGCTTTGCTGAACTTGCATGGCAATGTGATGGAGAGAGATAGGACAGGAGAAAGAGACCTAAATCATACATTAGATCACCAACATGTTTGACTGACATGACATTTCATGCATCTGTGAGCTGTTTAGTTGAAATGAGGGAAAAATTAGCTGCCTCTGCCCTGTTTGTTGTAGCCAGTGAGCTGGTTATAATGAATAAGTGGCTGCAGTGCAACAATTCACATCAATCCCTTTGAAGCGATAGTTCATTTTTTTTGAAGTGGGGTCATATAAAGTACATATCTATAGTCGATCTGTTTCCTACCATAATCACCGATCAGCGCAGCTTCAGTTTGGAGAAGTAAAGAGCCACTCCAGCCCAGAGGCTCAGCTTTGTACTGCAGTGAATGGGGTCCGTTCACTGCAGTACAAGCGAAATTAACCACCTAAAACAAGGCTCACCTAAACATTTTTGCATCAGTTCAAGTGTACGTTGTATAGGTAAAATTCACACCGCTTTACATCACCGTCAGACCGCGCTTTCTTTTGGCACTCTATTTTCTCAACTGCAGAACCTCCATATCCCTATGCACTAGCGTAACTGGACAACAGCTGATCTGCGAGCGGCGGAATACAGCACGAGGCCCAGCTGCTGGACGAGAGGTTTACTTTCCGCATTGGCACTCATGCGTAGGGATATGGGGGTTCTGTGGTTGAGAAAATGTAGTGCCAAAAGAAAGCGTGGTCTGACGGCGATGTAAAGCGGTGTGAATTTTACCTATACAATGTACACTTGAACTGATGTAAAACATTTTAGCTGAGCCTTAGCTGAGGTGGTTAATTTCGCTTTTTTGCTGGACCCCGTTCACTGCAGTACAAAGCTGAGCCACTGGGCTGGAGCAGCTCTCTACTTCTCCAAACTGAAGCTGAGCTGATCGGTGATTACGGTCAGAAACAGATCGACTATAGATATGTACTTTATATGACCCCACTTCAAAAAAACCGAACTATCCCTTTAACATCCAGTACTTAGTCCACACAGGAATACTGAGTTGTACTGAAAACTCCAACTCTGGTTTTAACAGTTTGACAGACTAGGGATCAAAACAGTTTTGCATCAGTTGAGACATTGGGTCTTTCTTTGATGGCAAAAACGTACATACAGTTGTGGTCAAAAGTGTACATACACTTATAAAGAATATGTTTATCATGGCAGGATTAATTTCCACTGGTTTCTACAGCTCTCATGTTTCTGTATTGGAATGAGTGGAACTACTTTGTCACGAAAGCATTGATGAAGTTTGGTTCAATAATTAATTTATTATAGGTGTTCTGAAAATGTGACCAAATCTGCTGGATCAAAAATATAGATACCTAACCCAAACCTTAGCCCAAACCCAAACCCTAACCCTAGTTGACTGATCAATTTAAGTGATTAAGCAAGTTGTGTGAATCAAATGTTCTTTGTTGCATGGCGTCTTAACTTCTTCTGACTGATTCTGATTGACAACAACTGGTGACTTTTCTGGGCCCATTTAAATAGGGCTTGTTTGAATCACCCATTCCACTCAGCCACAAAAACTACAATGGGAAAGTCTAAGGAGCTCAGCATTGATTTGAAAGATCACATTTGATTTGATTTGCAGAAGTCAGGAAAGTCACTTGCAGCCATTTCAAAGCAGCTACAGGTCCCAAAATCAAATGAACAAACAACTGTTTGTAAGTATAGAGTGAATGGCACAGTTGTGTCAATGCTACGATCAGGAAGAAAACAAACTATCACCTGCTGCTGAGAGAAAACTGGTCAGGATGGCCAAGAGTCCACCAAAAAAGCAAGTCTGCAAAGAATTAGAAGCTGCTGCAAGACAGGTGTCAGTGGACACTGACACCATCACATGGACAACAAAAAAAAAAACCTTTGAAGGAAACCTCTGTGGTTAGATGAAACAAATCGAGCAGTACTCCAATATGTTTGGAGGAGAGGAGGTGAAGCCTATAACCCCAAGAACACCTACTATCAAGCATGGCACTGGTCGTATTATGCTGTGGGCCTGTTATACTGCCAGCGGATCTGCTGCTATAACGCAAGTAAATGGAATAATGAAGGAGGAGGATTATCACCAAATTCTTCTGGAAAACCTAAAATCATCGCAGAAGATCGGGTTTTGGGTGCAGTTTGGTGTTCTAGTGGGACAATGATCCAAAACACACATCAAAAGTGGTAAAGGAATGGCTGAATCACACTAGAGTTGAACTTTTGGAATGGCCTTCTCAAAGTCCTGACTTGAGCCCAATCGAGAATATGTGACTGTGGTGAAAAAACAAGTCTGTGCCAGGAAGCAAACAAATGCAGAACAAACCTCACTGATTCTGTTGAGAGGAGTGGTTAAAGATTCCACCAGAGGACTACCAGGAGCGTGTGGATGGCTATCCTGAGGTCAGAATGACCAAGAGACATTTAACCAAATATTAGAACTACCATATGTATATTTTTGAACCAGCAGATTTGGTCACATTTTCAGAAAAGGAAAAAATTAGAGTTATAGAAATCATTGGAACTGAAAACTGCAATGATATATATGTTATTTACAATTTACATCTAAACTTTTGATGATGAATGTACATATATGAGGGGGGTGTGATGTTATATTGCCAGTAAGAGGCAACATAACAGTAGCTGCATCCGTGCGTGCGTGCGTGCGTGCGTGCGTGCATGTGTAGAATCAGATGTGGGAAATAACTGATCTACATGCTACAGCTCATTTAGACAGCCTCCCTCCAGTTAAACTCCCTCCATGCAAACACACTAACAGAAAGAAATATTACATTTCTCCCTCCCCCCTCTGCAATACTGAATTTAACATTAATGAAGACAGCAAAGTCTCTCTCCCTTTGCCCGCACAGACAGATACACACATACACACACACACACACACACACACACACACACACACACACACACACACACACACACACACACACAATGAATAGCAGAATTGGGTTTATAATCAGGGCTGCCCAAGACAGTGGGGAGGGGCTTTTGGGCACTTCTCCAACTAGATTGGTCAGAACAGGTCAGCTCAATAAAATACTGAGGCAAGGAAGAAAATGAATCAATGAAATCAATTACCATGATCTATTAAATGATATTAAGATACCAGTCATCACCACACAACAGACTGAACTCAGGTTCCAGCCTTGGTTTTTAATTCTCTACTTGTTCATTTGAATGTCTCACAAATACAATAAGTAGAAAAGGTGGCACCATGCCGCCTTATCAACGACAACGACGACATCTACAGAGACCAAGGGGATGCTAACATCTCCCGGATCTCATCAGCTTTCCAGTTGCACATCTTGACGTCCGCGGATAAAGTGATGGACTGACTGCTGTTGTTGTGTCCACAGACTGTGTGGAAAAGTTACTTCGGGTGAAAAATGACAGAGAGTCCAGGCTAGCGAACATTAGCTTCTTCATTCACCGGCTGCAGGGAAAACACACCCCGTCATCAACTCACTCAGCTTCTAGAAAAAAAACTTCCCTCAGGAGCCCTGTATGGTCTCTGAGTGCCCCCTATAGGCATGAACAGGTTAAACACAGCACCCTGTGAACATCAGTGGCAACACAGTACAAAAGTACCTTCTCACTGATACAAATCTTGCTTATCTTACTTTGTTTCTTTTAAACACCACAGCTCCTCCCCTGTAGCTTGGACTTAACACATTTTTCTTTCTTTTAAAGTTCCCTTCTTTGAACAATGTTCACCGTACAATGGTAAAAAAAAAAAACAATGCAACCTCTGATACTTACAAGGTCTCTAACTTAACCACCTTGAGTGAAATAGGATTCATGTCCATGATATGAGATTTGAGTCCCTTTCTGTAAGTCCATTATAAGTCCAGATGTTGAGGAGGATGCAAATTTCTTTTAGGGCGTTCCACGCATCCTGAGCGTGAGGAATCATTCAGAACTCGGTCAGTCTCCACTGAGCTGGGGTGATCCTCAGGTGTCTGCTCACAGACCACAGTGACAGTCTCAGTGTCCTTTATTTCAACTCCAGGATCAATTGGGTAATCCCAGACTCCTTCAGTGTCAGTCAGAGTTTGTTCTGGAGTCACACTCTTTCTCTTTGCATCCAGCATCTGATTTACATGTCTTTTTACACATGTTCCATTTACAGACACCAAGTATGTTACTGGACCCAAAACATCAGTTATTACACCATCCAACCACATCTCCCCTCTCCTGTAGTTCTTTACAAGCACTGCCTGACCTACTGAGAAGGCTCTGAGTTTCCCCTTACTGCTTGATCTGTTTGGACGGTCCGGGACACTTCTGGTTTCACTAGAGACTGTCTAGTGCGGACAAATCTGTTCAAAAACAGCTTTGCTGCACACTAAAAAATGTTGGGTTCTTTTGGTAACCCAATTTATGGGATGTTAGTGTTGGGTTAAATTGTTGGGTTATTTTTTATAAAGAGTAACCCATTTTCTGGGTTATAGGGCTATTATTTTAACCCATTTCTGGGTTTTCAAGGATATGCACCATTTTTGGGTTGTTTTTCAGAGAATAACCAATTTTTTGGGTTAGAGGCTTGTTTGTTTTTTGTTTGTTTGTTTTTTTAATTAAAAAATTATTTTTTTCTTGACGGGGAGTATTTTATGGAGTAATCTCATTAACATTATTTATAATCACACACCTTATGTACATGAAATGTGTCCTTTACCTTTTAAAGAGGTACTAAATACTTAAGCATGCTGTATATGAATACTGTGACCATACACAGCAATGTTGGTGGTAATAATAATAATAATAATAATAATAAAAAAAAAAGAAATCATGATTCGATGTGGTGAAATTGGCTCAATGGCTGTCTGCCGTTTGAAATAAATTCTCTGGAGAGAAACAGTGCAGTGAGCCTGGAATCCTTAAAGAAGAAGAAGAAGAAGTGCAGTGGGCGGAGTTCGAAACTTGTGGTGTAGTTCAGGTCTCAACTTCTCGTTTGACTTGAACCCTAAACCTAACCACGGAATACACAGAACTAGTTTAGGCTCTATGCCGAGCTCCACTACTTCCTGAACTTAAACAGGCTCCTTTACTTTCTGACATTATTGGACAAACTGATTAATCCAGGTGTGTCTGACTCTGACCTCAGTAGTCACAACAATGGTCAGACACACCTCCCAGCTGGCATTCGATTGATGTTAAACGTTTAAATGTTGTTGAAATAATGTCAGTTTATGAAAAACCACTGATTCAACATCAAAACAATGTTGAACACCAAATAGTTGAAGTGGTGTTGTTAACTCACTATGGATTCAACATTGAAATATCAACAATTTTTGTGTTGTATGTCAAATCAACATTATTTTTTACAACCATGACTTCTAAACATTTTGCTGAAATATATCAGCAGAAAAATAACGTTGTTCCAACATCCAAACAATGCTGATCAATTAACTGTTGAAAAAGTGCTGATAAGAAATAATGATATAATGTTGAAAGATCAACTCTGAATTAAACATTTGTTGAGTCATGATAAAAGCGCTTTCTACATCTCCTGGCGTACTTTAAGAGAACTAGAGCTGGATTCTATTGGCTCTGATGGTTTCGAGACAACACCTGCTTGCACGAAGTGGGTCTGTGTCGTCATCGTCAAGCTAAGCAGATTTTGACCTGGACCGGTTCGGACTGTGGTTGAATTTGGCGGTAACAATTACAACTCTAGATTAAGATAGTGAGATTTAGTACGTAAATACATCACTTAAGTACAACTTAGTAGAATTAAGTAATTAAAGTCCTGTTATTTCTATTGTTTTAAATAGGGATTATTTAAAAATAAACTTAATTTATATAGCACATGCTAAAATACAATAAAATCGATCATAACAAATAAATTGCAATCATAGCCTATTAAAACAGCAACAATTTGATTGGGGAAAATGGTCTGAAATGCATTTGACATTTGAGGAAGACAAAATGTATTTATTTGATTTAATTTTTGGTATTTCTATTGGCATCAGTTTAATGTAGCCTATAAATTTTTTATTTCTACTTAAGTGTTGAGCAGCTGCAGGGATAATTTTTTATTCCGAGTTAATTTCTGATTCACCCTCGAAGCAGAAGGCGGCGCTGATGTGCATACTACACTGATTCCTTACCGCTCTTTGAAAAAAACACAGAAGAAGAAAAGCTGGAAGTTGCAGAGAGACAGTTGGCGGCAGGAAGCAACAGGAGGCAGAAAGTTCGACCTACGGGGCAGAAGTCAGGACTTACTGTAAGTTTTGAATGTTAATACTTATTCACTTTTACTTTTACTCCATGGATTGTAATAAAGTATTTTTACAGCAGAGGCAAAACTCCGCTAGCCACCATGGTGCTAACTAGCGAACCAATTACAATGAAGGTAATGGTTAGCTGCTAGAACTAGCGAGCTAATATTAGCTAACCTAGGTTACAGCCTGATCTCTCAGAGGAGCCAAGCTCACAAACAGTATATTTTGATATGTGATGAATGTATTTCCCATCATTGCATCTCTCTGTTCCAATTTCAAGAAGTCAAGACAGAGTTGAGGAAGATAACTGGAGATATGACCTAAATCATATGACCTCCCACATACATATATCATTGTTTATTCTACTTGCCAGTTTGATCAAGGTAAAACTTTTTGCCGTATTCAATTCAACAAGCCATGAATGTGTTCTGTTCATAAATACCATCTTCCTAATTGATATTTAACCTTTTGCACTGCACAGATAATATTTTACTAAACTTTGTATTTGCTTGCAAAAAAGAAAGATGATTGGTCTAAAGAGTCCAAAATTTCATTCAAGATTTGTCTTAAAAACCTGTTAAAAACTAATAAGTTTACTTGAGCTATTTTCTATCAATAGACATTATAAATTGTTTTGAGGAAAACTCGTTATAATTTCAAAGCAGTGTTAGCTGTAGTCTGTGATATTTGGGTGAGCTAATAGTAATTAACTTGTTATATTAAGTAGTAAGTATAAGCAATTCTGTTTCAAAAGTTTTAGATGGTGGTCTTAATTTTTCTCTTTTTTTTCTTTTTTTTCTTTTAGGTTGCTGGTTCCAAAATGATCTGGACATGTAAGTTGTGCACAGCTTCTTTCACCTCCAGAATACAGTTATTTAGACACCACAGGCTGCAGCACAGCCACTATTCCAGAATCAGCCTTCGTATATGTCTCTATACTGATTGCATTTGTACATTTCCCCTTCATTAGAAAGATGATGGAGACCACATTTTTCCCACGCCGACAGACCATAGTGATGTCCTGCCCAGCAGTGAACGAGCTCATGGACCTCTGGCCTGCTCTCAAAATAGAATCTTAGGTAATATGGATCAGCTCTCTCTTTTAAAGTGAAAATTGTGATTCTTACTCATCTGGCCGCTTCATGAATGTGTGCTAGATTCTTCAAATTGAACCGTTTTTTTTAAGTGTTGTTGCTGTATTCTCCTGCTGTTATTTCAATGTAGTTGTATGCAGAGTTCTAGCGGATTTCGAATCAGAACCTGCCCAACACATTCTATGCTGAGCATGACCACCATCTTCCTTGACTGATGACCTTATTCAGACAGAAGGCATCAAAAACTGGGAAGACAGCAGACTGGCTGAAATTTCAAAAATCCACAATGAACAGGTACATAGATTATTACATATTTCATAGGTTGAACCATCACAACATTGAACAGGTTCAATGATTCAAATGAGCTTTGTGAATTTTGTAATTAGTCCACTTTGTGTTTGCCATTTGTCTGATTGCATTAAAGATGTGAACAGGGTATTTGTGAACATATGTTCTGATTGGACTGTTTAAAATCAGCTTTGTTCAGTAAATTCTTCAGTGTATACAATTCTGTTTTTATCTGAATAGAAAATCCATGACATCCACACCAAGCACTCTACTGTCCTCCACGCCCTTCCTGTGTATCTGTTCGAGGATGTTTCTGGATTTTTCAGAACCTGCACAGTGAGTCTCCTGAAGTTACTGACTACTGTCTATTATGTAAACAGTTCATCAAAATAACATGTTTTAGGACTTACCTTTGTTATTTTACCCATACAGTTTTCGTATATGGTCTGTTTTCTTTCTCTTCCCTACAAAGGAACTGTATTGGCGTTATGTTCAGAGTGATAAGATGTTCTTTCCCATGGAACTAAGGCAGGTTTCCATGTATGCACAGGTGCTGTGGAAGGCATGCTACACTGCTGTTTACAAATGTCACACAGATTCACCTTACTTTCAATATCTTCATCAAGGGTAGGCCACCAAAACAAACACCAAACAACTCTTCTGGAGAGAGATTTAATTTTTACCATACCCCAATGGCTGTCATGTTACTCTGACAACAACCTGCTTTGTAACCTTTCTGGAATGACCACCTTGAAACCCCAGAGCACACAACCATCCTCTACAGTGAGGTCAAACTTTCGTTTCATGTATGGTTGCAAAGCCTCCTCTGGAATATACTTTGGCCATCCTGACAAAACATGGTGTTTCACCTTAGCTAGTACAGGGTCTGACTCTGTTTCTGTTGCAATATCTTTTGCAGTTACCGGCAAACTGTCTAAGTACGAACACTCGGTTTGGTTTGGGAAACCCGTCATCTGGTATTGGAAGTCTGGATAATGCATCAGCATTTCCATGCTGCACAGATGGTTTGTACTGGATCTCATAGGTATAGGCTGCTAAAATTAGGGACCATCTCTGCATTCTAGCTGCAGCTAAGGGAGATACCCCTGTTTTTGGACCTAAGATCTTCAGTAATGGTTTGTGGTCAGTTATCAGTGTGAACTTATGACCAAACAAATCCTCATGAAATTTAATCACTCCAAAAACCAGGCCTAATGCTTCCTTTTCGATCGGAGAATAGTTCTTTTCAGCTTTCGTAAGCATACGAGAAGCAAAAGCTATAGGTTTTTCACTTCCATCTGGCATCGTATGTGAGATCACTGCGCCTACTCCTACTGGGGAAGCATCACAAGCTAGTATAAGCGGCAGATTTGGGTTATAATGAACAAAAACTCTGTTAGAAAGAAGCTGTTTTCTAACTTCATCAAACGCCTTCTGACACGAGGCTGACCACTCCCACTTAGCATCTTTCTGCAGTAACCCTGTCATAGGGGCTATCAGAGTGCAAAGGTGTGGTATGAACTTCCCATAATAACACAACAGCGACAAGAAAGACTTAAGTTCAGTGGTATTAGTGGGAACCACTGCCTTGGCTATAGCCTCACATTTCTCCTGTAATGGGTGAATTCCCTCTGCATCAATGACATGTCCCAAATATGACACACTGTGCTGAAAAAAAGCACATTTTGCTTTGTTAACCCTGAGGTTGTGATGTTTCAGCCTTTTTAACACTTCCTCTAAGTTTTTCATGTGTGTTTCCATGTCTTGTCCAGTGATCGATATGTCATCCAAATAACAGATTACACCATCTAGGCCCTGCAGAACTTGATCCATCAACTTTTGAAATATTGCAGGCGCGCTAGCCACACCATAAGGAAGCCGATTCACTCGGTACAGCCCCTTGTGTGTGTTTATGGTCAAGTAGTGTTTAGAACTCTCTTCTAGTTCTACTTGTTGATAAGCTTTTGAGAAGTCAAGCTTAGTGAATTTCTCACCTCCTGCTAGTTTAGTGAACAAGTCCTGTGGTTTTGGTATGGGGTACTGATCTACCTCAAGCCAGGGATTGATAGACACTTTATAGTCTCCACAGATCCTTACTGACTGATCCATTTTAGGGATGTTTACCGTTGGCAAAGCCCATTCGCTGTAACTAACAGGTGTAATAACCCCATCAGACTCCAATTTATTTAGTTGGGCTTCAACCGCCTCCCGAAGTGCATAAGGCACAGAGCGTGGTTTGCAAAACATGGAGTTTAGCTTTGATTCCTGATACCTTTCCTAGACTAGACTGAAATACCTCTTGGTATCTGTCACATAATTCCTCAACACTCCCAGGTGCTACTCTGTGTACAGAAGACCAATTTAGTTGTAACTTCCTGATCCAATCTCTTCCTAGCAAGGCTGGACCATTACCTTTGACCACGAGTAGTTTCAGTGTGCACGTTTTCCCATTACATTTCACTTTCACAGAAATGTGCCCTCTCACTTCAAGTGCCTGTTTACTGTAGGTTCTCAGCACACAATTTGTGGGCATGAGTTTCACCTTCCTAAACCTGCGTTTGTACAGTTTTTCTGATATTACAGACACGGCTGCTCCTGTGTGTACTTCCATTTTCAACCTTACTTCATATACCCTCACAAACACATAATAGGGTTCTTCAATAACTATAGCAGTTTCAGAAGCAGTGTCCTCACCTTCTGTCCCTTTTGAAAACAGTTCAACATCTCTGATGTTACCTGCCCGGTACTGAGTAACAAAACCCAGTGCTGGTTTAGTCTTTTTCTTCCTGGCTTTTTGTTGCTCTGGCTTTACAGGTGGGATGGTGGACTCCTTCTGCGGTGTAGCGATGGGCTGGTTTCTCTCTCTGGCGTTTCCCGGACTTTATCCCGGTCGCTATCATCTGCCTGGCCCATAGCAGCCAGATGCTTGGTCCATTTGGTCTACTTTTCTTTTCTCCATTCTGGTCGAGATCGACAAGCCTTGGCGATATGTCCTTTCTTCTTACATGCCCGGCATTCCGCCTCCTTAAAACACATGTCCTCTGCCAGTGCATCTGTAACACGGCTTCGTGTTCTCTTCTCTTTTTGGCGCTGGCGTCTTGGAAATGGCATTAGCTTTAAATGACTTGTGGGACCACTGTTGTGCATTCTGTTTTGTCACTTCATGTGCAAGTCACATCTCATAAGCTCCAGCCAGTGTCAAGTCTTTAGTATGGGCGGCATTCAGCATGCGGTCACGGAGCTCTGCACTTTTAACCCCACACACAAATCTGTCTCTGAGAGCATCATCTAGAAATGTCCCAAACTTGCAAGTAGATGCCAGCTTCCTTAAACAAGCCATATACTCACTTATGGACTCATCTTCTCTTTGGTTTCTGGAGTGAAACTTGTATCTTTCTGCAATAAAGCTCGTCTTTGGCACGAAGTGTGTCTGCATTAGCTCAATAAGCTCCGCCAACTTGTGCTTGGACGGTTTTAACGGCGCACACAAGTCCATCAATAAAGTATGATTCTTTTTTCCCACAACTGTCAGGAACACGGCTTTTGACTTATCGTCCCCATAAGTCAGGCCATTGGCTACGAAGAACTGTTCCAACCTTTCCAAATAGGCCTCAAAACCTTCTTCGTTTTCGTCGAAGTTGAGATCTTCACTTTTGCCGAATGCCGCTGCTATCTTCATCGCGTCTCGAAGGAGTTTTCACTTGGCAAAACTCTTTTCACCGATAGTAAAAAAGTTACTTCGGGTGAAAAACGACAGAGAGTCCAGACTAGTGAACGTTAGCTTCTTTATTCACCGGCTGCAGGGAAAACACACCCCGTCATCAACTCACTCAGCTTCTAGAAAAAAACTCCCCTCAGGAGCCCTGTATGGTCTCTGAGCGCCCCCTATAGGCATGAACAGGTTAAACACAGCACCCTGTGAACATCAGTGGCAACAGTACAAAAGTACCTTCTCACTGATACAAATCTTGCTTATCTTACTTTGTTTCTTTTAAGCACCACAGCTGTGATCAGCTGTTTCCTGGTTTTAAAACTGGCCGGCTGTGGATCACACAACAGTGCACGTCATTGACACCTCCGCCCATCTCACGAAATTGCTGACACATCGACAGCTCGGATTTACATAGCAATGGTGGTGGAAAAAAGTGTACCCTCCGAGGCGTCAAATTGGCGGACCAAAACAGACCCCCAATTTACCACTGTCTAAATCCGCGGACCTAGCCACAAAAAGGACAGCCAAACTGGCGGCTTGCTGCCTAGTATAAAAATGGCTACAGTCTACCAATACAAAGTTATTGTAAGCTCCTGGCTGGAAATATCACAAACTGGTATGGTTCATTAAGACAACACCAACCTAGCCACAAGCCGTTCACGCTGCTGCCATCTGACAACAGATACAGCAGAATCTGCTGCCATACCAGCAGATTACAGAGCAGCTTCACTCCCCATGCAGTGAGACTCTTTAATTCATCCTCCAAACTATACTATAACATTCTTATTTTAAAAATCTATAACCCTGTGTTGTAAAATACAATAAATTGACACCATTTGTCTGGTAGTTTTTGGAGTTTCAAGGTTTGAAGCAGTAAAGACATAAAAGCCCCATTCACACTGCCGTTTGCATGCAGGGATATTGCCAATTCTCTACCTTCTCCTCTGTGTGAAAGTTTCAGATGTGGCGAGGGGTGAAATTTCGCTCCGGCACTGATTCCCCTCTGGAGGTAGTATCAGGGCCGTATTATTGGCGAACCGAACCAGTGTGAATGGATAAGCCAGCAGTGCAGATCGGGGGCATGTTGATCAGACGATCAGTTAACTACACAGGTCCCTCACTCAACTTAATAGCCTACAGAGAAATGTCCCACAATGCAACGTTAAAGGACAAAACAACAGTTACATAGTAACTGTAACTGTCTTTAGCAATTTATATAAGGAAAAAAATATCACAGCTACCTGGAGAAGTGTCTGTCCTCCCACCCGTCCTACCGACTCTTGGTCATATTCCTGCCCAAAAAACAGCGCCAGTCAGCGGCACAAAACTTTAACTCAACGAGTGCTTGTGATGAAAATAAATCACTACGACCATCAGCCCTCCGGACCCAGACTTCAGGGAACTTTCCCCCGGAAAACAGACTCCCTCTGCGCAAGTGAGAGAGTCTTCCAGTTTACTTACGGCGATTATGTAATTTAGCGTGAATAACATAACTTTGTCACTTTCCAGGATGTTAGGTGGGTCAGGATCTTAATCACAACACATTATAACAGCATCCATATGATTATAAACTGTCCACGGGTTTTGATTGACAGGGGGGACACCGGGGAAACACCTTGAAAACACACCAACATCATCATGACGTGTACCTTCACGCCTCTTTAGGAGCCACAACGCCGGTTTTCTGTGTGAATTACACAGCGGTTCATCTTTAAGGTGGAGATGCTTTGCTCTGTGTGAATCACCAACGGTAGAGAATTGGCGAACCACCGCTGCGGAGATAATCCGCCATTGCTGTGTGAAAAGGGCTACTGTAGGAGCAGCAAAATATTTCCCCCGTCACAAACACTACTTGACACACAGACAGATAAACAGAAAGAACTATGAAGGAAAATTGATGATGGTTAAACCTACATGTACAAAGAACTGGGGTTATACAAGAACCGAGTGTTTGTGACATGTGTCTTGCAGTAACACATAAAGCTGTGGTCAAGCTTCACAACTTTCTGTCAAATCTAGAGTGTTGCAGTGTTGTGCTTTGCACACTACATACAATAACAGGGGGTCACACACAAGATCGTTGTCTCAATTCAGGGTCTGCATCCTTTGAAGGCCAATTACGTCACAACTCCACACGAAGGCTGTCCCAATTCAAAGGCTCCTACAAATGCAGCCCACAAATGTCCCTCTTCCTGGAGGATGCACCGGCACTATCCTTCGCAGCTATAAATTGCCCAAGATTCTTTGCGCGCCCAAAGAGAAGAAATAAATAAATAAATAATGGCGACCTCAAGTGGCACAGATCTTGCATTTAAATGCAAGCATTGGGTCTATACTTGGTTTTTACTCATTTGAACATCCAACGTCAGATATGTTAAACTTCAAGGGACCTTAAAACCTCAAAATGTCACTTAAAATACATTGGTAATGCTTAGCTTGATGCCTTTGGAAGTAAAGCCTTAAAACTATTTTTACTTCATATACATAAATGGACCAAGATGAACAAATTTAGATTAGGCTGTGATCCCTGCTTTATGTCCAGACTGTAAAACTGTAAAGTCTAAGCAGAGTTTACGATTATCCTTAAGATGTTTATATTATTTTCTGTATTAAAACCCGTTTATCTGTTGACATAACACAAAACATCTTTGATAAATAGCCCATTTTTCAGACCTGATGTCATTTTTTGTAAATCTTTGCATTCTTGTGTTAATGTGATCTTGTGTTTACCTTTTCTTTTGCTTTCTCTGTGTTCAAAACAGATCTGGAAACAATGGGCCTGCAGGGAAGGTCGAGCCCCAGCAGGCCAGAAACAAGTGGGAACATTTAAAGACAAGTACAAAGTAGGTGCAGGTTTGAATGATGATGTGGAAACTAAATGAAATTTGTTTTACCCATGCAAGTTAATAAATAATTTGCTGAAAATTGCTGACGTGATTGATTTCCACTGTCTCAGGATTGCTAATATCCAGGGACAGGAGAGGGGGTCAGCGGGAGGCCCAACGCTGCTACTTGGACCTGGTTTGTCCTCATGGATGAGGTCTTAGGACAGAGGCCTTCCAGTGCCTCCCCTGTCCTATCTGCTTCCATCCCTGAGGACACGTGCCGCAGCGGGTGACCAGGGGGAGGAGAGCCAGCCAGGGCCGAGGAGGATGAAGGAGGACATGAGGCTGCAGAGGAAGGATGGAGAGGCTTTTCTCTCTGCTCCAGAGGACAATCGTTACAATATTTCTGTTGTTATTTAGTTAATTTCCAAGTTCTTTTTAAATTGTTTGTTCATAATTGTTCATTTTATATAATTCATGAGACAAAATATTGTTAAATTGTTACATGTTGTCTATTCCATTTAGTATTTACAACTAAAGTACAATTTATAACAGGGTTAGCAAACAGCATCAAGTGCTACTAGTCAGGGACAACAAGGGATTGAATGTTTTCTTTTATTTTTAAGGTCTTAACCTTTACAGCTATTTAGAAAATTACAGCATAAATAACTATTGACAGATTATTAGTATCTATTAACAAAAACAATTATCATTAAAAACAATATTAAAACAGTAACAAATGATGGACAGTAATGAGTTGAGCCGGAGTCACTGGCAGTGCTGCTGGGCTGGATGGGATGCCACAATAAAGACCCTGGTGTCGGTGGGACATCATCTGGGTTGGTACTCAGGGTGTTTAGGGTTGTAGTCTCCTCTGTCCACCACATCGTCCATCAACTGGGTTTGCAGTTCTGACTCCATCGACGGCTGCCATGCCATTAAAATTTTTTTAAAAAGAGGCAAGAACTATAAATTCATGATATAATTATAATAATAATTAAAACTGCGAGCAGTGATGAACGGGCCCCGCAGTCCGCGCGCGTCGGGGCATGCTGCCTTCGACGCACGCCGCCGTCAGGCTTACCGCCTTCGACGCACGCCGCCATCGGGCTTACCGCCTTCGACGCACGCCGTCATCGGGCTTACCCGCACAAAACCTTCCGTTTCAGTTTTTCCTGTGATTTGGTGTGCTGTTTTTCCTATGATTTGGTGGGCTGTTCCTCCTGTCGGTATTAAAGAATGTCTGAAAAGGCTGAAAAGCTGAATGCAATATATCATTAGCTTTGGAATACGCAGTACAATGTCCAACACAACATTAGCATAGGCAAAGCATGCTAAACAGCATGATGGCTTGACATACTGACTGTTAACCACAGCTGTGTTTTGTGTTATTTAAAGATCCCATATCATAAAAAACAAGTTTTCTCTGCTCTCAACATATATAAGCTGGTCCTCCCTGAGCCTGCCAACTCCCAGAATAAGGAAAACCACTGATTCCTGCATGATCTCTGCAGCCCACTAACTGGTAACAAGGCGCTCCTACAGGCTGTTCAGATTCTGCTCCTTTCGTCATGTAATGCCAGGAGTCATTATCATAGGCCTGCCTCCTCTGCGCGGTGATAGGAGATGTCAGAGAGGGGGGCGTTCATCCCCGCGGTGAAGTTTGGTGTGTCCAGCGGAGAGACAGCAGTGTTTCACAACGTTGTCGCTCAGAGCTAGACATGCAATTGCTCTGTTGTTGGTCGTAATAATCAACATAAGTGCCTATATTCTGTCCCAGCTACTGAACAACAGAAGAGACCGTGGTTGTGTTTCCTTTTTAATGACAACGTGCCGGCTGCGGTTCGTGTTAGCTTGTATGTGTGTGCTAACCACTTTACATCGGACTGCTTCAGTAACGAGTGTCAGTACAACGCTGTCTTTGCCTCGGCACTGATCCTCGTAAAACGATCAGTCTCAACCATACCGGACGCAGCAACTGCACCCAAGCACCTTTAATTGTCGCCGCGATTTGATTACATTTGCCGACGAGAATGGTGAAGTCAGCTGAAAACTGGCTAACTAGTTGGCTCCACTTCGGTCCGCTGTGCAATGGCGTTTGAAGCGAGTGTGATGTTAATGATATTACGATGGAGCTTGGTTGTCACAGTAGAAAGTCTGGAAACATGTGCAGACTGGAGACAGAAACTATGCGAACAGTGTCCAAGAGTTTTGAGACTGTGTTTGAGATAAACGCAGCTTTCGCTAGCTGTTAGCCATTAGCTACACGATAGCACTGTAACAACACAAACAAACTAACATTATTTAGCCACACTAACCATTCTGAAACGTCCTGCTGCAGCCGCAGAGTCTGTACTTCTTCAGAAGCCTCTCCTTCTGGGTCCGATTCTGGGTCAGACTGGTTCGGCTGAGCGAAAAAATCTCCGTGAGCCATAGTGTTACATCCACCGTAAACATTAGCGCATGCTATCGTTAGCATAACGGGCTTCCTCAGAGTGACAGCATCCAAAGCTCCCCAAGTACGCGTTGACAGACGGAGCTCATTAGCATTTAAAGGTGCAGGCACAGAAACAGAGTGCTCTGATTACAGCTCAGCAGAGCGACTTTTTGACAGCTGGAATGCAGGACCACCGATGTGTTTGGGGTAATACATATCGAATACAGAGTTGTTGGACCTCTGACAGCTGTATGACATTGATGAAAAACAGTATATTATGGGATTTTTAACCAAAGAAATCACTCAGTTGTTTAAAATGGCAGGGGCAGCCACTGTGTTCATCGTGGAAAAGTTGGTCAGAATCACTACTACAACACATCTTGTTTTGTGCCACACTGACAGGGCAGACACAACACACAAATGGCATTCTTAGCAAATTGGCTTGATTGAAAATTGTGTGCTGTGGCTTACTACCACTGACTTCTCCATTATGTGGCTCTAAACATTACCCTTCAATTATTCCATTTTGTAATGTGTAATTTAGACAAAACTACCTGCAAATGCCATGTACATCTGACTATGTTTGTGATCAATGCAGATAAATGAGTGTCAAATGATGCTTCACTTGCCTTCTTTCAAAAATGTATTTATGGCTGTCTATGAATGTCATGCTTTTGATCTAAATTCTCCTTTGTTTGCTACTTTTTATTCCATAAAGTGCATGCAGCCACATTTTGAAGTTTCAATAAAATCTGATAAATTTGAGGCTGACTTCCTGCCATGGAATGAAATTATCTAGAGGTTATCCAGAGGTTGCTCAGCACAAAGGACACCTGTGACTTGAAAGACAACACTGCCATCTAGTGGCGACTTGTGTCACTCACAGCTTGTAGGAGCCCTAATGGAATGAGATTAAAACTAATTTATGTTTCCAGTGGGTAGGGCTATGGATCTGACAGAGTACTGATGCACAGATCTATTCATGGGGACTCCCTCTCGATTCCCTCTAGATTTGGCCTAGATAGGAAATAGTATGAAGGAGTTATCAGGACTTGATGCTTCATGACGAAGGATTGTTATGGCGGGCTCCGCAACTGTCAGCAGGAATGACGTAGGATAAAGATTTCAATAACTTTTCATCTTCAAGGTCAGAGGATGCTACTGAGTGACTTTGAAGTCGGTGGTGTTACATCTGTAGGAGGAGATAATTTAAGTACAAGGATTGGCATAATTCAACATGGCGACCAAAAGCAAAATGGCAGACTAATTATTGATGCTGAGATTTGTTCGGGGAGACAGCCTCTACAGTTACGAGCAGTTAGGTGTGGATAGGACATTGTATGCTGAAGTTATAAAGCCTCGATGCTTGACGGCGTGAGGACAAAATGGTTTCCACCGCACCGCCAACTTAACCTTGGCGCAGCTGTAAGATTTTAATAACTTTTGTTCTTCGAGGCATGAAGAAAATTACTGAGTTAATTTGAAGACTGTGGTGTTTAAGCTCTAGGACAAGATAATTTTCAAAGTAGGCATGATTTGGACAAAAAAGCCGCCACACATCTAAATGACTGCCTTCCTGTTGGACTGACACTAGGAGTCCTAATGGGTTTTTTGTGTGTCCGGTCATGAGGAATATACGTACCAATTTTCGTCCTTCTATGTTACAAGTAGGAGGCGGGGCATCACAATAGGGGGCGCTACAGAGCCCATGCGTCATGGCCACACCCCATGACTACACAGATCTCATTAGGGCGACTCCCTCTGCATTCCTGAGAGATTTGGCTGAGATAAGACATTGTATGAAGAAGTTATGAGGACACGATGCTTTACGGCGAAGGATTCGAATTGCCCGCTCCACTGTAGCCAGTAGGTATGACGTAGGATAAAGATTTTAATAACTTTTCATCTTCAAGGTCAGAGGATGCTACTGAGTGACTTTGAAGTCGGTGGCGTTACATCTGTAGGAGGAGATAATTTAAGTATGAAGATTGGCAATATTTCAAAATGGCGGCCAAATCAAAATGGCCGACTTAGTGTTGATGCTGAGATTTGGTTTGGTGTGGATAGGAAATTGTATGTTAAAGTTATAAAGCCTTGATGTCTGACCGCGAGGGGAAAAAATGGTATCCACCCCCCCGCCCACTAAAGTATGTCGCAGGTGAAAGATTTTAAAAACTTTTGTTCTCCAAGGCATGAAGAAAATTACTGAGTTAATTTGAAGACTGTGGTGTTTAAGCTCTAGGACAAGATAATTTTCAAAGTAGGCATGAACTGGACAAAAATGCCGCCACACATCTAAATAGCTGACTTCCTGTTGGACTGACACTAGGGGTCCCACGGGGTTTTTTGTGCGTCTGGTCATGAGGAATCTGCGTATTTAATTTCGTTCTTCTACGCACTTGTGGGAGGCGGGGATAAACATTAGGGGGCGCTACAAAGTCCGCAGGTCACGACCATGCCCAACGACATTAAATTATCAAATTTTTCGCTTAACGTGACGAATGTTCCAAATTTGGTGAGTTTTTGGGTATGTACAGGCTTCCAAAACTGCAGTTAAAGCGCAACGGAAAAATAACCAAGAATAATCCTTCCAATTACAATAGGGACCTCACAGGTCGATGACCTGCTCGGGCCCTAATTAAAACTGCAAGCAGTGATGAACGGGCCCTCGCAGTCCGCGCGCGCGTCGGGGCGTGCCGCCGTCCAAACGCGCCGCGGCTTAAGCCCCGTTCCTCGATCGTTGTTCACGGAGGCGGCAACCGCCTGCGTTTGGGACGGTGCACGCCGGGGGTGAATATCAGCCTCTTCTCCCAACGTGTGTTTGTAACGCGGTGGGTTGCCCCTGCCAGTATCAAGCGCTTTCAGGTGAAGTCAGAACAACTTCGTGCAATCCACAGAAATCCTAATGGGCTGCAGGTGAATGATTTCTAAAACATTTAATAATCGGGTACGTTTTGACAATCGATTCTGCACCGTTACGTTGTGTGAAGTGTTACGGCCTTCTCTAGATTGGAAGTGGGACAGAGAAGGGGGGGTTGTGGCTTGCAGTAAACTTCCTCCGCCCTAAATTCAAACCTGGGTCCACTGCGTATGTGGCATGCACTCCAACCACTCGACCACCGGCGCAGATAAGACACTGCCTTCTGTTGTCACCGTGAAGGCAGGAAGGCAGCGCATCATAGGGGAGGATGGAAGTGGAATGCCACAGATTTAGATAGGTAGTGGAGTGCAGCCAGATGTGATTCTTCCTTTTGGAAAGGAACAGCGGTCAAGTGACCAGGTTTGACGAGCGTCCTGCAGTAGCGGTGTTTAACCAAAGAACTCACTCAGTTGTTTCATATCGAAGTGGAATTCACTTCGTTCATCGCGGAAGAGTTGGGCAGAATCACAACTACACACATCTTGGTGTGTGCCACATTGACAGGGCAGACACAACACGCAAATGGCATTCTTAGCAAATTGGCTTATTTGAAAATTGTGTGCTGTGGCTCACTACCACTCACTTATCCATTATGTGGCTCAACCCATTACCATTCAAATATGCCCTGTTGTAACGTGCAATTCAGACAAAACTACCTGCAAATGCCATGTACATCTGACTATGTTTGTCATCACTGCACATAAATATGTGCAGAATAATGCTTCACTTGCCCTCTTTCAAAAATGTATTTATGGCTGTCTATCAGTGTCAAGCTTTTGATCTAAGTTCTGCTTTGTTTACCAGTTTTTATTCCAAGAAGTGCATGCTGCCACCTTTTGAAGTTTCAATAAAATCTGATGAATATGCGGCTGACTTACTGGAATTGAATGGAATCATTCAGAGGTTATCTAGATGGGATGCAAATGCCATGTACATCTGACTATGTTTGTCATCACTGCACATAAATATGTGTAGAATAATGCTTTACTTGGATTCTTTCAAAAATCTATTTATGGCTGTCTATCAGTGTCAACCTTTTGATCTAAGTTCTGCTTTGTTTACCAGTTTTTATTCCAAGAAGTGCATGCTGCCACCTTTTGAAGTTTCAATAAAATCTGATGAATATGCGGCTGACTTACTGGAATTGAATGGAATCATTCAGAGGTTATCTAGATAGGATACATGTGCCTTGAAAGACAACAGTGCCATCTAGTGGCGACTTGTATCACGTACACCATACATTCATGTGCTTCTAAGCTAAATAGACCACTTCCTGTTGGACTGAGAGTGTGGGTGTAAATGAGTAATTTGTGCGTCTTGTCATAACACACATGCATGCCAAATTTCATTCATGTACATGCATGTAGGGCGCCAAAATTGACTGCGATAAAACTTACTTCATGTTTCCAGTGGGTTTCCAGTGGGTGGTGCTATGGATATGACACAGTATTGATGCACAGATCTATTCAGGGCGACTCCCTCTAGATTCCCTCTAGATTTGGCCGAGCCAGGAAATAGCATGAAGGAGATATCAGGACTTGATGCTTCATGGCGAAGGATTGTTATGGCGGGCTCCGCAACTGCCAGCAGGAATGACGTAGGATAAAGGTTTTAATAACTTTTCATCTTCAAGGTCAGAGGATGCTACTGAGTGACTTTGAAGTCGGTGGTGTTACATCTGTAGGAGGAGATAATTTAAGTACGAAGATTGGCAATATTTCAAAATGGCGTCCAAAATCAAAATGGCCGACATAGTATTGATGCTGAGATTTATTTGGGGAGACAGCCTCTACACTAAATAGAAGTTTGGTGTGGATAGGAAATTATATGTTGAAGTTATAAAGCCTTGATGTTTGACCGCGAGGGGAAAAAATGGTTTCCACCGCCCCGCCCACTAAAGCATGTCGCAGCTGAAAGATTTTAATAGCTTTTGTTCTCCAAGGCATGAAGAAAATTACTGAGTTAATGTGAAGACTGTGGTGTTTAAGCTCTAGGACAAGATATTTTTCAAAGTAGGCATGAATTTGTCGAAAATTCCGCCACACATCAAAATAACTGACTTCCTGTTGGACTGAGAGTATGCATCCAAATGGGTTTTTTGTGCGTCTGGTCATGATGAAGGTGCGTACCAATTTTCGTCCTTCTATGTACAAGTAGGAGGCGGGGCATCACAATAGGGGGCGCTACAGAGCCCACGCGTCACCGCCACGCCCCATGACCACACAGATCTCATCAGGGTGACTCCCTCTGCATTCCTGAGAGATTTGGCCGAGATAGGAAATTGTATGAAGAAGTTATGAGGACACGATGCTTTACGGCGAAGGATTCGAATTGCCCGCTCCACTGTGGCCAGCAGGTATGACGTAGGATAAAGATTTTAATAACTTTTCATCTTCAAGGTCACAGGATGCTACTAAGTGACTTTGAAGTCGGTGGCGTTACATCTGTAGGAGGAGATAATTTAAGTACGAAGATTGGCAATATTTCAAAATGGTGGCGAAAAGCAAAATGGCCGACTTATTATTGATGCTTAGATTTGTTCGGGGAGACAGCCTCTACAGTTACGAGCAGTTTGGTGTGGATAGGAAATTGTACGATAAAGTTATAAAGCCTCGATGCTTGACGGCGTGAGGAAAAAATGGTTTCCACCGCACCGCCCACTAAAGTTTGGTGCAGCTGAATGATTTCCATAACCTTTGTTCTTCAAGACATGAAGAAAATTACTTTGTTACTTTGAAGACTGTGGTGTTTAAGCTCTAGGACAAGATAATTTTCAAAGTAGGCATGAATTGGACAAAAACGCCGCCACACATCTAAATAGCTGACTTCCTGTTGGAGTGACAGTATGGTCCCCCCAGACTTTTTTGTGCGTCTGCTCATGAGGAATCTGCGTATAGAATTTCGTTCTTCTACGCACTTGTGGGAGGCGGGGATGAACATTAGGGGGCGCTACAGAGCCCGCAGGTCACGACCACGCCCAATGACAATGCAGGATCGCAATTTTCGCCAGATGTGACATATATTCCAAATTTGGTGAGTTTTTGGGTATGTTCAGGCATCCAAAACTGCATTCAAACTTGGAGAAGAAAATTTCTGTCCTTCCAATAACAATAGGGACCTCGCAGGTCTACCTGCTCGGGCCCTTAATAATCCTTCCAATTACAATAGGGACCTCACAGGTCGATGACCTGCTCGGGCCCTAATAATCCTTCCAATTACAATAGGGACCTCACAGGTCGATGACCTGCTCGGGCCCTAATGAAGAATAATTCTTCCAATTACAATAGGGACCTCACAGGTCGATGACCTGCTCGGGTCCTAATAATTCTTCCAATTACAATAGGGACCTCACAGGTCGATGACCTGCTCGGGCCCTAATAATTTTTACAATTTCAATAGGGACCTCACAGGTCCATGACCTGCTCGGGCCCTAATTACAATAGGGACCTCACAGGTCCATGACCTGCTCGGGCCCTAATAATTTTTACAATTTCAATAGGGACCTCACAGGTCGATGACCTGCTCGGGCCCTAATTAAAACTGCAAGCAGTGATGAACGGGCCCTCGCAGTCCGCGCGCATGTCGGGGCGTGCTGCCGTCCAAACGCACTGCGGCTGAAGCCCCATTGCTTGATCATTGTTCACGGAGGCGACAACTGCCTGTGTTTGGGACAGTGCACGCGGGGGGTGAATATCAGTGTCATCTCCCAACGTGTGTTTGTAACGCGGTGTGTTGCCTCTGCCAGTATTAAGCGCTTTCAGGTGAAGTCACAACAACTTCCTGCAATCCACAGAAATGCCTTCTTTCAAAATGTATTCATGGCTGTCTATCAAATCTAGCTTTTGATCTAATTTCTGCTTTGTTTGCTAGTTTTTATTCCATGAAGTGCATGCTGCCACATTTTTAAGTTTCAATAAAATCTGATAAATATGAGGCTGACTTCCTGCAATGGAATGGAATTATTCAGAGGTTATTCAGATAGGATACATGTGACTTGAAAGACAACAATGCCATCTAGTGGCGACATGTATCACTCACTGCATGTAGGGAGCCAAAGTTGATTGAGATAAAACTTACTTCACGTGTCCTGTGGGTGGCGCTATGGATATGACACAGTATTGATGCACAGATCTATTCATGGCGACTCCCTCAAGATTCCCTCTCGATTTGGCCGAGATAGGAAATAGTATTAAGAAATTATTAGGACTTGATGCTTCCTGACGAAGGATTTTAATGGTGGGCACCACAACTGGCAGCAGGTATGACGCAGGATAAAGATTTACCTAGCATGTCTATAGCATGGTCCGAGGAGTATACTTACTGACTGTGAAGTGTGTGGTGTCCAATCTGTAGGAAAAAGACGTGAAAGTATGATGCATGGCAATATTTCATAAAGGCCGTCAAATTCAAAATGGCGGACTTTGAATAAATGTCTAGATGTATTCAGGGCGAGACTGTCTACATTTATGAGGAATTTTGTGGAGATGGGGCATTGCATGTGAAAGTTATAAGGATTTGATGCTTGACCGCAAAGGGGAAAAATGGCGTCCGCCGTCACGCCCACCAGGTTTGACACAGATGAATGATTTCCATAACTTTTTGTCTTCAAGGCATGAAGATGATAACTGAGTTGATGTGAAGACTGTGGCGTGTAAGCTCTAGGACAAGATAGCTTTCAAAGTAGGCATGAATTTGGAAAAAATGCCGCCACACAACAGGCTGACTTCCTGTTGAAGTGACAGTATCGGTCCAACTGACTTTTTTGTGCGTCTTCTCATGATCGTCTATGCGCATGAGGAAGGCAGGGTAGAACAATAGGGGGCGCTACAGAGCCCACAGGTCACGACCAAGCCCAGTGACAATGCAGGATCGCAATTTTCGCCGGATGTGACGTATATTCCAAATTTGGTGAGTTTTTGGGTATGTTCAGGCTTCCAAAACTGCAGTCAAACTTGGAGAAGAATAATTCTTTCCTTTCAATTACAATAGGGACCTCACAGGTCTTTGACTAGCTCGGGCCCTAATAACAACAAATAATTCTTGCAATTACAATAGGGACCTCACAGGTCTATGACCTGCTCGGGCCCTAATAATTTTTTCAATTACACTTCACTTTCAGTTTCTCTCCTGTATGCACTGTGGCGGTTTCATTAAATTGGTGACCTGGCTGTCTGTGTCCTCTGCTTTCAAGTGCTGCTCCTCACAGCGCAGAGCGGCACACTTTGCTCCTCCACCCCCTACCTTTAATGTTGTGCCGTCACGTGTCTCAGCAGCACCAGACAAACAAGGAAGCAGGCTCAGCTAGCAGCATACAAGCAACACAGAGATGGAGCCGAACAATGTCAGAGAGGAAGAGAAGTGCCGTATGGTTATATTTTCAGGCCGAAAATGACACAGTGGCGACCTGTATCATTTGTAAGAAGGGAGTAAAATACAAATGGTAACACTACAGATTTGTTCAAGCATATGAAAAATCATGCAAAAGAAAACAAGGAACTAAAGACACGGAGAGGAGAAGAAAAAATGCCCCACCCCCTGACCCTGACAGACCCAGACCCCTAACCAGAGGCAGAGGTTAAGCCCAAGCCCATGATAATAATATAGAGGGTTAATAACCTTGATACATTTATCCCATTGAAACGTGTTATTTGAATGTATACATTTACTGAAATTGAAACAAATATACTGAATATAATATGTAGTATAATTTCTGTATCTGTATAGGCGATACTGGCCCTGTATTTACTTGGTATCGGATCTGTTAGAAAAATTATGCTTATATTATCAGTTTCTTGCATTGCACTGATATAACCTGCTTGCCTTCCTTCATATGCTTGAGGAAATATATCGCGCTCATGGAAAAGTACTGTGAAGAAACATATTCACCCTCCAGCGGGACCACAAGGCCTCGAATGGCATCTGGTGCGAATAGCAAATGATGGACATCATAAGAATGTTTGTTTGAAGGAGAGATGCTGAAGGCCATAGGTCCGAAAGTGTGTACGTGTACCTCTCTATCTTGCCTAACAACTGTATGATTCACATGTACTGTCAAAGAGCCAATCATATACGTTTACGCCCTGTTGTAGGTAAATAAAAGACGCTTGGGGAGAGCAGCTCATTGGGAAAACTCAGGAGCTCAGACTCCGGGTGCTGACCTCTGCTCTTCCCCCTCGCAAAGAAAGGCAATCTCCGTGTCCGTGTCTCATTTCTTAACAGATTTAAACCCAACAGAATCGATACCAAAATTTGCAGTATCACGGCCCTGGGCTGTATGGATAGTGAGGTACAGGTAGGGGCGCGAACATCTGCTGACGCAACTAGGAAATACCCCAAAGGCAGACCCTGAATTGAGACACAGCCAAGATCACACATGCGAGACAATGACACGGGGGTGACATGATCTAAGCAGTGTGGGTTGTCCGAGTGCTGATTTTCAGCAAAAAAAAAAGAAGATAAAGAACAGAATATGAGTGAGAGGATAGATAAGAATGGCTGAAGCACGGATTTTGCACCAGAAACGTGAAAGTATCTGTATTGTGGTTCAGCAAGGACAACACAGATACAAACAGTGAACAGCTTGTGCACACACAGAGACCTATCCTAACAAAGATGAAACTTTTTGAAACGTCTTTTTCTCTTTTCTCAAACACACACACACACACACACCCACACACACACACACACTGCTGACAGTGCTCCAAAGAGACAAGGTCAGAACAGGAACTCATATATAGAAGATCTCATCAGTGTGTATGTTTCGACATGGTAAGAACAATTTCAAAACCGTAGTTGTCTTCTTGGTCAGGGGGCATACAGTTAATTTTAGTCCTGAGTTAATTTGGTGAGGACAACGTAATGACAGCTAAAAGAAATGATGGAAAAAACTATGAAAATAGGTTGTGATACAGTGGAATTTTCAGAGCACAAATTTAAGAACCTGAATTAAAAGACTGCAGACACAATACGGTGGCTTCCTGTTGGGAAAAAAATCTACTTCAGTGTACTGTAAAGGAGTAGGATATCTCAAATATTGTCTGCCCACCTTGTTTCTCTCAAACAGCTCACTCTGAATGGCCTTGAGGTCGATGTCAAGTGCAGAGGCGGCCTGCCGGCGTCTCTTGGCCAATTGCTCCTCCAGGTCTTCAGCCTGAGCCCTCAGCTTTTTATTGTCCCTCTCCAGGGCGAGCTTCTCTGTCTCCAAGCGCTCCCTACGCCCCCACTCTGCAGCATTCTCCACCTGCAGCCTCTCCATCTGACAGAGAGACAGAGAGAGAAATGGTAAAAAAAATAAAATCTTGTGCAGTGGAAAGGTTGCACAGACTTGTTCGAGTCAAGAGTCAAGTCTGGTACAATTCTGATGCAGTTTCATTTAATAACGCCAGTTCGGTGTTGTTCTTAGAACATCAAATTTAAGTTGCTCCAGCACTCACTTCTACTTAGGAAACAGCAGGAAAGCCATTATCAAAGTCAGCCTTGTTACAGCATGGTGAAAATTCCCCATGAAGTTAGAATTGCTGTTTAAGTGGGGCTTTTTTCCACATAAGGCTTGCTTCATATCTCACCTTTAATACACTGAACAAAAATATAAACGCAACACTTTTGTTTTTGCTCCCATTTTTCATGAGCTCAACTCAAAGATCTAAAACATTTTCTATATAAACAAAAGAACCATTTCTCTCAAATATTGTTGAGTTGAGCTGCAGGTTGGGGTATGCCTCCAAGCCTGAAAACAGCTGATTGAGGGCACCAGGTGAAGACGATCTGGTAATCAGGAGGTTTGGAGGCACTCACTCACAGGACAATGAGGAGTGAGCAGTGTGTGAGCAGTGTGAGAAAAATGATTACAGAATCTGGACCTGGGAAAAGGAGACTGCAGGACTAAAGCTTGGTTCGAAGAAGGAGCCTGTGAGCTTTCAGTTATGTGTTTGTGCTGCCTGCATTGTAGGCTGTGGACTAATTATGTAATGAAATGCAGGTTAAAATGTAAAGTGTTAAATAAGTTATGTGATTAAAATGCAAGTTAAAATGTTATATATTTAATATCAAGTGGTTTGAAAACACAGTTAACAATGTGGTGTATTTTTAAGAAGTATTCAAGCTAAAAGTAATTTGATAAATAATGATGTGTGTATTTACGGAAGTTAAAAGCTGACAAAGTTTGTAAGGTTAAAATCATCAGATACAGTTTTAAAATGTATTTAATTCATTTTGGGTGCTTAAGTATGGGTATTTTTCACTTAGTATCAAGATTAATTTCTAGCACTTTAAAAAATTAAGTTTGTTTTTGGGTTATGTTTAATTTTTCTTGACCTTCTGTTGTTTCTTTGGCAACTTTCAAATAAAAGAAAGAAAAGAAAGAAAGCTGAATCTTGGTCATTGAGTGAATTCCAGTCCAATCTTCTGAAGCGAGCTGCCTTTTCAAGTGGGGGAAGCTGCAGTTAAAAGCTCACAAGAGTGAGGGCACTTGACAAATATTGTTCACAAATCTGTCTAAATCTGTGTTAGTGAGCACTTCTCCTTTGCCGAAATAATCCATCCTACGTATGTTATGGACAACGAACACGGGTGCATTTTATTGACGGCATTTTGAATGCACAGAGATACCGTGACGAGATCCTGAGGCCCATTGTTGTGCCATTTATTTACGACCATGACCTGATGTTGCAACATGATAATGCACGGCCCCATGTTGCAAGGATCTGTACACAATTCCTGGAAGCTGAAAACATCCCAGTTCTTGCATAGCTAGCATACTCAGCAGACATGTCACCAATTGAGCATGTTTGGGATGCTCTAGATAGGTGTATACGACAGCATGTTCCAGTTCCTGCCAATATCCAGCAACTTCCCACAGTCATTGAAGAGGAGTGGACCAACATTCCACAGGCCACAATCAATAACATGATCAACTCTATGCGAAGGAGATGTGTTGCACTGCATGAGGCAAATGGTGGTCACACCAGATACTGACTGGTTTTCTATCCCCCCCGTAGAGCAGAACCGCACATTTCAAAGTGGCCTTTTATTGTGGCCAGTCTAAGGCACACCTGTGCAATAATCATGCCATCCAAACAGAATCTTGATATGCCACATCTGTGAGGTGGATGGATTATCTCGGCAAAGGAGAAGGGCTCAGTAACACAGATTTAGACAGATTTGTGATAATTATTTGAGAGAAATGGTTCTTTTTTTCAGTTCAGCTCATGAAAAATGGGAGCAAAAATAAATGTTGCATTTATAATTTTGTTCAGTGTATATTGCCAAAATAGTGGCAAAAAAGATTTTTTTGTTGGCATTCTTTAAATGATATTTCAGAGTTTGAATCTTCCAGGAAATTCATTAAAATTTGAATTTTATTTGAAATTATTTATTCAGGATAGCCCCTTGAGATGAATCATCTCCTTTTCGAGGGGGTCATTCCAAAAAATGATACATTTAGTACAAAGCCAAAACAAAAAAAGAAAAAACAGTGAAAACACTTTACAGAACTTATACATGCACACAAACACTCACACAGAAAAGGCTCTCCAAACTCCAGCTAATCCACTGACAGCCCAATCTCAGTTCACTAATCAATTTAGTAGTATTCGTGCTTACAAGTGGGAGAAAGAAGTTACAGGAATATCAATTTATACGATAAATATATAAGATACAACAATAATAAGAATGAAAAAGTGAGTGAGGAATGAGAAGAAAATAAAATAATGAAAATAATAGAAATAATAATAGTAACAATAATAATAATACAAAAATAATAACAATAAATGAATAAATAAATAAATAAAAATAAGAACAATCTCAAAATCAAAAACAAGAACAAGGAGTTTGCAAATGGGTTAGAAGTGATGCTTTGAAACCATGAAGCGAAGTAACAGACCTAAGCTGGCATGGAAGATTATTCCAGTCAGACGGAGCTTTGAACTGGAATGAACGGCGACCAAATTCTTTAAATATTCTAGGAGTGCGGAAAAAGAGGTGATCAGTATGTCTTAGGTTGTATTGTGTACTGTAAGGAATTAAAAATTGTTTTAAGTATGAAGGAAGATTAAAATGAATGCATTTAAAAATGAATAGTGACCAGTGAAAAAATCTTCTGGCTTTTGGGTTTAACCAATTCAGAGATTCATAAAGATTACAGTGGTGAGTTCTGTAGGGACATCTCAGAACAAATCTGCAGAGGCTGTTGTAAAGCACGGTGAGAGGACGAAGATTTGCTTCTGTTGGTGTTCTGGTAGATGATGTCTGCATAGTCAAGAATAGGGAAAATTAATTGTGTTATAATTCTTTTCCTGACCTGTAGTGTGACACAATCAATGGAATGGTACAGTAATTTCAAGCGACAGTAAATTTTCTTTGTAGTTGAGGTAATGTGTGATTTAAAGGATAATTGGGAGTCAAGCAAGAGTCCCAAGTATTTAAATTCAGCTACATTTTCTAGTGGTGCACCATCAAGAGATTTTATGGACCAGTCTTTCGGTATTGAATCAGATCTAGGGCAGAAAAACATGCTATGTGATTTTTTCTTATTAAGTAGAAGCTTATTAGATGAAAACCATTTTTGAACTGAGTTAAAATTGGATTGCAAGGAGTGCTGAATTTGTGTAATGATAGGTTTAGATGAGTAAATTACAGTATCATCAGCATAAAGATGTATTTGACAGTCGAAGCAGATTTGTGGAAGATCATTGACAAAAATAGAAAATAAAAGAGGACCCAAAGATGATCCTTGAGGCACACCTTTTGTTATTGATTTCAAGTCAGAGTGCTCTGAAAAGAGACACACTGGCTTCTATTGTGAAGAAAAGAATTAAAAAATAAAATTGATTCTGATGAGAGACCAACAGCATACAGCTTGTCTAGGAGGAGGTAGTGATCAACCATATCAAAGGCTTTTGATAGATCAATGAATATGGCGCCAGTAGGCATGTTTTTGTCAAAGGAGGATTGTATGTCATTGGTGAATTTTGTGAGAGCAGTGGTCGTCAAGAAGTTGGGTCGAAAGCCAGATTGGTGTGGAGATAAAATATTGTAGTCATTGAGATAGTTGGATAAGTGGTTAAAAATAAGTTTTTCAAATATTTTTGCAATATTATTGATGATTGAGATGGGTCTATAGTTGTTAATATTTTGGGGGTCACCACCTTTATGTAGAGGGGTTACTCTTGCACATTTCCAGGATGAAGGGGTTTCACAGGTGGTCAACGATAGATTAAATGGGTCAGACAGCGGAAAAGATAAAACGTGAGAGGCCAATTTAAACAATTTTATCTCCAGCCCATCTAGACCACAGCTGCCCCCAGAGCTTAAGCCGTCAATGACCCGTTGAACTTCAGTTGGGGTGATAGTTCTGAAGGAGAAGGAACCTTAACTCTAATTGTGGACCAAGGTGCGTGTTTGTTTATGACCTCAAAAAACTCGGTGTAGAAGAAATGCCATGCATCTTCAACATTCGGTATTAACTGAAACCTCTCCCATTTTATGTTTAAAATGTCCTGGTTAAAGAGATCAGGATTAATGTTATTAGCTTTCCTTACTTTTATAAATTTAGGAGGAAGATGAGGCATTCTAATCTTCCAAACACAAAAGACAATGGAGTGGTCACTAAAGGAATCAGATAATACACCAGATTGAATAATTCTATCAGGATGGGTGACGAGTATCCAGTCAAGCAGGGAAGCTGAGTTAGAGCACACTCTGGTGGATTCAGTTATAAGTTGTGTGAGGTTTATACTATTAAAAAGATTGCGATCATTGAGAGAGGACCGGTCGAGCCAATTAGAATTAAAATCCCCTAAGATAATTTTTTCACCTGAGTGGTCTAAGGAGTTAATAGTAGCTAACATATGATTTGTAGATTCTGTAGGAGATTTAGGAGGTCTATAGATATTTCCAATAATTAATCTTTTGTTCTCGTGAAAAATTATCCTAACAAAGAGACATTCAAAGTACAAAGGATTCTCAGTTGGTATGGCTAGTTCTGAAGTCAGACTTGAAGAGATATAGGTCAGAAGTCCCCCTCGCCTCTATCACTTCTGTATAGGACATAGTTGTCAAGTTTAACATCATTGTCAGAAATATCACTATTCAACCAGGTTTCTGAGAGAGTGATTACATGAGGTTTGTTGTAAGTAAGCCAGACTCTTAAAAGGTCAATTTTAGGTAGCAAACTTCTTATATTCAGGTGAACAACTTGTAGACCTCTAACTAAGTTCATTATTAATTTGAGACAAATAAGTATCCACTATTGTGACAGCAGAGATATACAAAAATACCAAAACTTGTAAGCAGCATCACAGATTATACAATATGTGACAATAGCAGAGGGCAGTAGTGGGAACCAGCAGCTGGAGAGTAGCACACAGCCACATACAGACACAATTTCACACACAAGTGCCACACAGGTATACAACCTCACACACACACACACACACACACACACACACATACACACACACACACACACACATACACACACAGGAGCTGAACAAAGACAAAATGACAAAACAGAGTTCAGTCTGCAGAAAGTTATGATGGGGCAGACAGATTGTATTATTAATGAGGTCTTTCAGAAGAAAGCAAGAGAGGTGCCACAAAATAATTTATTTCCCATCATAATGAGCTGACCTTACAGACACAGGAGATGTAGGAGAAAAGAAATAAAGAGAGAAAAGAGTGGAAAATACAAATAAAAACTGTCAGTTAAGTCCCCTCTGCTAGAGATCCTGCTAAACAGACAATTAAACAGGGGAATAAGGAAAAAGAAAGATGATAAAGAGTGAGTGAGAAGGGGTTTGGACTAATTTGGGAGAAACAGAGGTAAAGGTTAATGAGGACTAATTAATAAGGAGTCTCCCAGGTGATACATCAGCTTAGATAAGGAAATTAGCAAACAGAGTTGAGAGAAAATATATATAAAAAGCAGAGGAGAGAGAGAAAAAATAAAAAAATAATCTTAATTATAATTATAATAAATAAATAAGTACAAATAAGATAGTCACTTATAAGTCCCGATTAAGACTTCACTAAAGGGAAACCAAAAAGTCAATACTCGAACAGAAAGTGTCCCTCAGTGAGAGTGTAGACTTTACGACAGATTGCAGTTGTTTGCGGGTTCCGCTTTGCGACAGTTCCACAGCGGTTAACGGCAAACACAGCTGCTGCCTTACTGTTTAACAGTTAGTGTCATGAAAAAGTTAATATATCCACATAAGATTAGTCCAAACGGCTCAAAAATTATACTTAACTCTGCGCATGACGGAGAGAAACTGGTGAGGGTAGAGAAAAGAAGAAAAAGAAAGAAAAAGAGAACGCCAACATTACCCGCATGCGCCGGTTTTTACTTGCGCATGGAAGGAGGCATCAAGCTGGGGAAGAAGTTGCGGAGCTCATAGTGGCATCACCAACTTTACTGAGGAAAGTCTCAACCTCCGTTGGAGTACGGTACAGGGTGGATGTTCCGTCGTAGATAACTCTCAGTAAGGCGGGATATTGTAATGAGTATTTTATATCCAGCTCACGGAGCTTTTTCTTGACTGGGTCAAACTGCCGGCGCTTCTCCAGTACTCCAGCGCTAAAGTCTGGATAGATGTACACCCTCGAGCCTTGGAATGAGAGATCCCCTTTCTCTCGGGCAAGTCGGAGTATCTTCAGTTTATCCTGGAAGTTAAGAAGTTTTGCCAGTATTGGCCGTGGACCGGAGGCCCGGATACCCTCCCTGTGTGTGGTGCCAGTGCGATGAGCCCGTTCAATGACGGGTGGCGATGAAAAGTTCATTTTGCCAAGGAGTTGTGGAATAAGTTGCTGGATGAAACCAAGCATATCACGGCCCTCAGCACGCTCAGGGACATTCAGGAACTGCAGATTTGAGGAGCGACTGCGGTTCTCGAGATCCTCGACTTTGTCTGTCAGGTAATTATTTTGTTTCTCCAGCTCTTTGACTCGCTTTTCCAAATCGCTTATCATGTCCTCGTTTCCACTGAATCTTTGTTCAATCAGAGTCATATGGTCATCAAGGGTAGTCAGCGATGATTGCAGTGAATTAATACTCGTTTGTAGACCATCCATTTTCAAATCAACATGAGAGCACAGTTCTGATTTCAAATGCTGCATAGCCTCAAAAAAGCTTTGTTGGAGGCCATTGTAGAGGATGAGGTGAACGGATCGGCCTTTAGAAGTTCCTTAAATTGAAGTAGAGGTATGAAAAAAAAGGCTGATCCAGATGTTGAACAAGTGAGGATGAGATGAGTCAAAACAAAGTTTCAAAGGTCAGGAGAATTAGCTCATAATGCAGACTGAAAGCTCAGGAGACGCTCATGGAGATACACATGCGGCCATCTTGGAGTGTGATGATCTTCCTGCACTCAGGGAGGTATATTGATTATTTGTCCAATAAAGTCTTTATTTATTTTATGATGCTGCCATGGATGTAGCTACAGTATACAAAGGACGTTGCTAGAGGAGTGTGTTGCTTGTGACTGGTCGTCACAAGCGTTGGGCACGCTACTTTTAAAAAGTAATTGGCTATAGTTACTTTCTCCCAAAAAGTGTTTGAGTAGTTACCAGGGAAAGTTACTATTGCATTACTTTTTTTTCTTGCCCTTTTGAGCTCGGCATTCAGCCACACCTGGCCTGCTATCATCCACTGGCAACAACAGTGTTTTTGGCCACTAGTGTTGAAGAAGCATGTGCCGCTGAGAGATGCTTCATTAGATTAGAGTTGCTTACAACGGACGTGGCCAAACACTTCGCTCTGGGACATAATGTACACTTCACATGTACGTTCTTGCCTTTTACCTCAAGGAGACTAAAGTAGTGTCTGTATGTCTACTTTGAAAATGCCAACTTTCCCTCCGGACTTGCCATTGCTGCAGCTTACCTCCGGTTGTTTGTGTGTGTGAGGCTGCTGTGTGCGTGTGTGGTTTGTGTGTAAACTGAACACTGCCTCTGATTGGCTTACGAACTCTTACTTTACCTTAGCCAATCATCATCACTTATGCAGTTGTCTCGCCCCTTCCTCCTCCCTCTGGTGGCTGAGAGCCAAGTCAGATGACAACAGCTTCAATGAGTAGCTTCAGTTTATAACGTGCCACATTTAATTGTCAGTAACGGTAACGGCATTGTAACAATGGAAATAGAAATTGGGTAGATTACCCGTTACTGAAAAAAGTAACGCCGTTTATTTTAACGCAGTTATTCCCATCACTGGTCGTCACTGATTACTGTACAAAACATTAAGGAAAAAATATTTGCTATTTTTCCTCTGCCTGGAGCAGCTTTGGTCAGATAGCTATACTTGCTTCAAAAGTATCTTCTAACACACTGATAACCAGAATCTCCTCAATGAACACCTCCAGACCTTAGACATATGCAGCCTCCGAGAACGACGACAGAGGACGGCGACAGTACCAAGGTGATATACAGAGTTTCCTGTAAGATAGATACTGGTAGCTCTGTTGCCAAGGTAAGCACTAACTGTCACGAAATGTGGTTGGCTGCTGTTAGCTCGGTAAGTGGTCCTTGCTGACTCAACCCCGGGTTGCAAGGGGCATAACCTAGTGCCTTTATCAAGTTAGCTGCCATCTTCTCAGAGGCTATGCTCTTTTGTCCCCATTGGGTTGTGTTAGCTGGGAGCAGACTGACTGAGGAAAGTCAGTGTTGGCAACTTGGCAGTTAATAAGTGGGTGGAGTGTGGCATAATGTACGCTGTGCTATTGGCTGCTGTCTGTTTTAAAAGAAACACGTAAATATGCCAAAGCAAATAGCACTCAATTAGCAATTTGGGATACAAGCGTGAAAATTGGCATGAGCAGTCTCCATGGGTCACTTGACAAGAAAATTGTCCGACATTTGAAATTTCAAGATGGCGGCAATTTTTCAAGATGGCCAACACCTTGGTAGAGCAGTTAAGTGATATAATGGTTTATTTGGTGATAAAACCATGAAAATTAGCATGAGCAGTCTCTGTGGGTCACTTGACAATAAGCCACCCACAGCTACTTGAAATTTCAAGATGGCGACCACCTTAGTGGAGCAGTTTGGCTCCACTTTAGTTGGTGATACTGGCTTTAGTTGGTGATACAAGCATGACAATTGCCATGAGCCAGTATAGTCATTGTGATGAAGGGGGAAGATGCTGTTAGCTAGCTGCAGTCTGCTTGTACATCTGCGACCCCTCACCAGATCAACAACAACACTAATGTCTGCTTATTAACAGTTCCAAAACAGTTTGTCAGGGGTCTAAATTGTGTCCTGACCACTCTACTTCCAACACCCCTCACTCCTATTCTTTCTTACTCCATGCTGTCATTAACTTCTTTTCCATGCTACAACTCTTTTTTCCGTGTTCCAGTCATCTTACCTCAGCTCGTAGTTCAGCTAGTTTCTTGTCCATACTGGTTCGGGCTCCCAGTTCATCCTCCAGATCTTCAGATATGCGGCCAAGTTCATCCTGGTGCATTTCCTTCAGCAGATTCAGCTATATGGGTGGGGGGGCACAAAAGTTATTGTTGTTAATAAAACACTGCAGGACCACTGAGATTTACCAGCATTACAGCATTCGACATTCTCCCTCTTATTCATGTGCAACAACAGCTGAAAACAAGTGCTGGAGTAAAGGAGCAAGAAGCCACATTCACATCCTTTTAAGTACATTAGAGGCTGAATTATGTTTATTTCATGACCTATAAAATATACTGAAATTACAACAGGCATCATCCACTTTAATCTACTTATTTAGAAGCCAAAATTCAACACCTGGATGCAATATTATGTAATATCAGTGCCTAGTTCTGAGAGTACAAAGTGGTCTTAAAGTTGTGCTCTGAAGAACAGATAGGACTGGATTGGCTTTGGGCTTACTGCTCTGTCACAGCTTTTCCCTTTTCTCACTGAGGGCTGATCAAACAGTGGTATTTTTACATATTGTATGTACAAAACTTTGAGGGTGTGGACTTTACTGTATTCTGTAAGTAAATTGAGGATAAAGTGCCTTTTTTACTGCACTCATTCCATCAGTACAAAAATAAGAGTCCTGTCATACTCACCAATCTGCTCTCTAATTATTTCTAATGGCTTTCATTCTGCCATTGATTGCTTTGTCTGGTGGCAATGGAATATACACTACAGGAACAGTGTCTCATGGTTGAATGCCTCCACACAGAACTCAAGTAACAGTTTCTATCCAGCATCATATATGTAATGGAAAATTTGAATGGAATTAATAAAATGAGATAAGTGTGGTTCAGACACATTAATGGCACAGTGGTACCCTGACTATATGCATGTCTCACCTGTTTGAGGGCCTCCTGTTTGGTCTTGCTTAGCTCCTCATATTTCAGTTTCCACTGGCTGAGTTCAGTCTCCAACCTTTCAATGCTCTTACTCAGTGCGAATTTGTCTCTGGGAGAGACACAAAAACCCAATACACATTAGTGATGATTAGCACTTAATCATACTACTCTAGTGCAGTAGTGCAGAGTAGTAATGCCCTACAACTTGACTGGACAGAAAATAAATGACTTGAGACTCAACTTGGATGAAAATAAAAAAATATATTCTATTCTAATGAAAAGTCTGCTACAGTTACAGGTTATGCTGGTCTTTGCAGGTTGGCAGGTGTGCCACATCACTCATAAGAAGGTAATAAAAGAGACAAGACTACAACTTCCATATGTGAAAGCTAAAGTCTCTCTGTACAAGGTGAAAATCACATGCAAATACAGTAAAAGGCACATTTATTGCATATCTTAGAAAGAAAATGCGAATTAGTTTAGGAGATGGTAGAACAATTGGTTTAACGGTATGCAAGTCTAATATATCACATGGGGGGAAGAAGCATTCAGACCCTTTACATATATATAGTATTGGTTCCCACAGATTTTAAAAAAGAACTGAAGCAGCAGAGGCTGACATACACTGACCTTTCATAGTGAGAATTGGAAATAATGCTGGATTCTACATTTCCCATAATGCAACCAATACCACCCCTGTAAATACCCACATGTTTTCACCATACATATAGAGATGACATTGTCAGGGTTACTTCCTTCATTGACAGAGGTCAGATGAGTAGTAGACAGCACAGATCAAGTTCGAGTAATGTTTAAGCTCTGATCACATCTTGCTTTAAGGCTGTTTTGTAGTTTGTTAAATTTGGTCTAGACCGAGCAAAATAAATTATACAGTTCATTTCTGGTCCAGTTCCTGTTCATACTGAATTTTTACAAATTAACTGAGGAGTAAAAATGAGGTTACATACAGGTAACTTGGTGATTGGATAGTTTTGGTGATTGTCATCCTTGGCATTGGCACATCATCATGACCAACATGGGGAAATCAAACGCCACAGCAGTTTATGCAGCACGTTGGTCATAATGCTTCTGGTGTGTGCTCATGTTCTTTCCTGTCACAAAGAACTCACCAAGAAATTATGAATTATAAGCATTATTATTATTAAACTGCTAATCAACCGCTAAAATGTTAACGCTTGTCAATTATCAAAAATCCTGTTGTTCATCCATCTGAGACTTCCGTCCAGACATTGATTGACAGCTTTCACACCAGCCCAAACAAACCACACTAACCAGGAAACTGCCCCAGGGTCCATTCCAACCAAACAAGTTAGGAATGAAAAGAACCCTTCCCCCTGGACTCCCAGTTAAACCTCAGGTCCAGATTTCAGTCCAGTCACAGGTACCATTCCACAACAGTTTCAAAAGCTAAATAGCAATGTACATAAATAGTGATAGTCATGAGGTGACCTTTTTGTAGATTGTCCCTTAAAACTAGTGTAAAAGAACTCATTACGCAGATTCGCCTCTTTCAGTGTTATGTAGATTACATACCGTATCAATTTGCTATATAACTATCAACTATAGCTGTTTTACAAATGTAGTGAAGGAATTTTCTGTCTCTCTTACTCTCTCTCTTTCAGGAGGACTTTCTGGGACTCATCAAGACGAAGCTGCAGGGCGTTGAGTTTGCTGGAGCCTTCCTCCACGGTGCTAATGTCCTCCCACAGCTGCCTGCTGCGTTCCTGCCGGCTTAGACCGGAAGATGAGCGTGAGCTGGCAAGGTTACCACCACTGTGACCTTCCCAGTCCCCTGGGTCACCTTCTGGGCCTCTGGAACTAAGCACAGAGTCCAGCACCTCCATGTCCTGACAGAGAGGGAGGAGAAAATGGGACCAGAATTCCACTTTGATTATATAGGGATAAACTAGACACTGGTGTATTACTGAAATTCTTGTATCTGCATGACATCCAAAAGGGCTGCTATTGGCAGATAAAGTAAATGAAGTAAATGAAAGACCGGTAGATACACTCTCAGCAGGAAAATAAGTTAGACTTTGACAAGGATGTGTAGAAAAACTAGAATTACCCCCTTACAGTTGCATGCCACCACGCACCAGTCAAGTTTCACTTTACATTCATACCTGTAAGACTTTGAAGGAATTTTTGAAGTTTGGTCTTAACTGCTGGTCACACCAGAAAGAGAAGTTCATCCACACTACCTCATGAAATAGCTGGTGATAGAGGCTTAGTGATACAGGGAGTTTTCACAGGGCCAGTTGGTGAATTTCTGTAGCTATAGAGCTAACATGCATGAAGTTATAAAAGTTTCTTTCTTTTGTCTCTGTATTTTGTGATCTACTCCCATCTGGCACATCATTTCACTAAAAAAAGAGCTTCTGAATAGACTAAATGTAACCACCCAAACACCTACCATACCATCCTATCTCTGTCAGCAAACCATGCCTCTTTTGTGGAGCAGTTGAAACATTAAATTAAAATGGATATTGCAGCACAGATAATAGAATATGATAACTGCCTCCATCTTGGACTGGTCTGAAGATAAACACTCTAAATTCACAAAGACATTATAAAGTCATACTCATCCAATTTTTTAGATTAGTGTCCCTGCCACTGATTAGATTGAAATATATAGATTTTTTTTCCAAGATTTCACTGTTGTCCAATCATAATATTATTTCCTCTTTTTATATTTTCAAATAACATAACTATAATCATTTCATTTTATGTAATTATTTGAATAGTTTGACAATCTTGTTTAAAGTTTTTTCAGCAGTTTTGGCCACAAATGAGTATATACAGTCTCTTGCTTACAGAAACATCATATAATCACACCAATGTTGTAAATTGCAGCAGAATGATGTGCTATAAGAGATTCACTGGTGTTTATTAGCAGTTTCCAACTCCATGTAACTGGAATATTCATTTGAGTGACACTTAGCCTCCTAACTAGGCCTGGGCGATAAACCGAAAATTTACCTATACCGAAATTTATGAGATAACCGACGTCATTTTGGCCATGTAGGTATATTCGGTGTCATAGGCATAACATCCACTAGGGACAGGGGACATGTTAGGTCCACTTGATTAATCTACCCCGGCATATACCGATGTGCTTATTTTACATTAATTTGATGGCAAACTCCGCCCGCTGATGCAACACCAGCTATGCCAGGTTAGTAATCAAGTGAACCCACTCTCGCTGTGAGTCGCGGACAGTTTGTGTAATGATGCTGCGTTCAAAGGCTGCAACAGGCCACTGTCTTCGGCCGGGCCGGTCCATTGATCAAACATTTGTGTTTTGTTTTTTATTCACTCAAAATAATGACTGTATTTCCAGCTAGAAAGCGCGCATCTCTCTCCTCATTCCATTGTTGTTTGCATTTGTGTCTCTGCGTGGTCTGACACGTGAGTGTCCTCATGCTGGAAAACGTGACTTCTCGCGTATGTGACGTCACTCCCCGAGACGCAAGAAGAAAGCAAAAATATATATTTTTTACTAAGGAAAATGACAAAACTAGTAACGCGTTACCGGCATCACTGATTGTGTAGCTTAAGTGCAACATGGAGCATGAAGATGTAAAGAAAAAAATAAAAACAGTAGAATTAACTTTGAGCAGGTTTGGAAGAAAGTCGGAGGTGTGGACCCATTTTAAACAAGTCGTGGGCCGTGATAATAATATTTGTCGGCTATGTCGAGTGCATTAAGTGCGGCACTTGTTGCATTATTCATTAAGATTTCTGTAGTTTAAACAACTCGCAATTGTAGTCGAGAACGTCAGTTATAACAGCCCACGTATTAAACAGATGTCGGGTTTAAATCGGTCTCGGGCTCATAATTACATTCAGTGTGTCGGGCCGGGCTCGGACACAACGTGCACGGGCTCGGGTTGGGCTTGATTCTAAGCTCTACTCGGGTCCAGCCGCGACTTTACTGAGGTTCACCCAGTGTGAGCAGCAGGAGGACGGTTAGCTCACCTCCCAGAACATGGCACTGAATCGCTGGAAACTGATTTAGGGACCGTCATCAAATTACATTACATAAATATATTAATACAAAATAATTGCAGTTCTTTCAATATCTTCCATGTCATGGGGCCCAGTGACTCCAGCAGCAGATTGTATTAGTAAACTGGACGAATGAGACAGTTATGTTTTTTGTACTCTAGTGCTTCCTCTATTTTATATGAATATTAATATGCAGAAATCTTGTTTTTTTCTCTCAATAGCTTCCATGTCATGTGACCCACTGACTTCTGAAACAGATTCTGTGTCTATCAAAAATATATGATAATAAAGAAAATAATGGTAAAAAAAAGTTCTCTAATGCTCAAGAGGTTAACATATTATTAAGCAGCAATGTCAACTTCTCTACTATTTTGTCTCATGTCTTAGATTCTGATTCTGAAGTCCTCAAAATGTTTATTTATTTACATCCAACCTCTTCCACCACCTGCAGTACAACCATGTGATTCAATTCGAAGAAATAAAAAAAGCGAGAAGCGAGAAGCTTAGAATTTGTTTATAAGGGACTGTATATTTTATACTTTTAAACCTGTTCAGTTGCTGTTCAATCGTGTGCTTATCAATTGTGTTTAACTACTAAATAAATAATATAAATCTTAACTACAATGTAGTTTTACAGTCCTTTAAAGTGGCATTTCTGTAAATACACAGGATTTTTTTCCCTTTTTTTTGGTGCCGGGGGGGGGGGGGTTACTTATCGTTCATTTATCGTTATCGAGGTGAGTTGCTCAATATATCGTGATACTGATTTGAGGCCATATCGCCCAGCCCTACTCCTAACAGTCCATTACTCCTTACAAAACATCAGCAAGGGTAAAGGCTTCCCTTCAGTTTCAGTCCCAGCAAGTCTCAATCTCAATGGGCCTCTCTCGCAACGATATTTCACTGTTCTGTACACAGGGTTTCTGTTCTTCCCTCTGTTCATTCCTCCTAGAATGTAAATCAAACTGCTTCATCCAGGTAGAGGACCATCTAAGGTTTCTGCCAAGGGTCTCTCACAGAAGTACTCTGAAACTTTTGGGTGGGTTCTCATGACCAAACATTTTCTCTCATTTTACTTAATGGCCTTCACAGAAATTAAACTGATTATGTAGAGCTAATCCTCCTCTCCACATCTGTCTGATTTGGCACTGAAACGGTAAAAAAATCTAAAGTTTCCCCACCCGACATCTTTCACTGCATCTGCCAAATATAATGTGTGAGGATTCTGTCTCTGACGGGCTCCATAATGCTTTGTGGTTTGTTAAGATAATCATCGTGCTGCCTTCTAGTTCCTCATAAGCATTTACTTCTCTGACTGAGAGTTAGAAAGATGTCTGCGTTTGGAAAGTTTAACACGACCCTTTGAGAGTGTGATGTAGTGACAGTGTAAAACAGGGGTGTCCAAACTATGGCCCGCGGGCCCATTTCTAATTGGCCCGTAGCAAATTCTAAAAATATAATGGCATATGGCCCACACATGAAATTCGTGCTTGACTGTATTATACTTCTTAGTTTTAACACTAGGGGGAGTTAGTGTCTTGAACAAGACATCCTCTCCACAAAACAAGAGCAGTCAAAGAAAAACTTTGCAACAAGTGACCCAAAAATGGCAGAACTGAAGAAATGCAAAATAGCATGAGTGAGTGCAGGAGATTTCAGACACGGTGGGAAAATGAATAATTCTTCAGTGAAGTCAAGGGGAAGTGTGTCTGTTTGATTTGCAATGAAACAGTTGCAGTGATGAAAGACTATAATGTACGACGACACTATGAAACCAAGCATCCAAACTACACGTCCTACACCGGTGCTGAGAGAAAACAGAAAGTTAAGTAAATGGCAGCTAGCCTGTTAGCTCAACAGACACACATATTCCGATAATATTAGAGTTTGCTTTATTAACTGTAAAAACAGACCAGACCATTTTTGGCCCAAGAGCTCCATTATGAGAAACAAGGAACGGCAGTAGCTCAGTCTGTAGGGACTTGGCTTGGGGACTTGAAGGTTGCCAGTTCAAGTGCCCTTCAGCAAGGCACCAACCCCTAACACTGCTCATTGGCCGCCGTAGCATGTGTGGCAGCCCCTTCACTCATCTCCTCTACACTGCATGTGTGTGCATGCCTGTGTGTAATGTGAGTATTACACTCACATTCCCAATGTGGGATTATAATAGTATATAAAAACGACAGTCATCTTTTGATACCATTTCTTTTACATAGACGTTTCCCCCCAAAATTCTCCTGCAGTTGTTATGAGCATGGTCAGAGCTGATACTTATAACACTCAGGCAGGGACGTGCACATGATTATAGAGGGGCAGGGGCTCAAAGTCAGAAAAGGACAGTATGTGTGCGCGCTATGGGCGCAGAAAAATTTTTTTAGCCCTTAACAGCACAACATGTAGATTGATTAATGTAAAATTAATAAACAAAATACTTATATAAAGCTTAACTCTTAACTGTGTATCCTGTGTAGCTGTGAGTGATATGTAACTGCCATTTCATTTGTGTCAACAAATTATTGTCAACATGAGTTTATTCACATCATCATAATACTGAGGTTTGGAAAACATGCAATTCAGCTGTGGTTCTTAAACGCCAATAAAACACTGGTTTATTATTAGGCTATCTATTGGAGGGCAAGTGCAAACTAGAAATACATGCTACACATCTAAAATGTATCAAAACCAATAACTGACTACTGTGACTGTTAGTAGGAACAACAATGTTTACAACAGTAAAGTCACAATAAACTCAATATCTGGAAGAAGCTGAAGATTTGTGGCAGATAAACAGCCGACACAGACAGCTGTCATATTCTTCTTAACTCTCATTTACAAGCAGTTAGCTTAACAAGCACAAATGGGCGCTTTTCTGAAATATGACTCATATTTAAGCACGTTGAATAAGTGGAAGGCGACTTGTTAGCCCCCACAAGGAAGTTATGTTGATGGATTTATAACTCACAAAGGTTCAAGTCGCTCCACTGTCACGTCTCATCTACGTGCGTGGTGGAGTTCTTATGAGGCAGCGGCTTCTCTCTCTCTCTCTCTCTCTTTCTCTCTCTCTCTCTCTCTCTCTCTCTTCAAAATAAGAGCTTAACATTGCACCCAATAGGAGTTTAGAACAGGGTTCTTAGCGGGGGGCTTTTAATTTGAAAGTAGCGACCGTTCGTAGAGAGGGACAGAGCGGAGCCGCAGCAGAGAAGCGGCTTTTATAGGCCCCCACACACCGCCCAGACGTCCAACTGCCTTATCCGACCACTCTCCGACCACTCCGTTGCCTCTTGTCTGACCCGTTCGGCAGAAAAGGTGCATTGAACACACCGCTTCGACGTGCTGCCTACGCCACAGTAGCGTGTACGTTCTGCCCTTGCGCGAGATGCAATAAGCGGGTGGCGCTTGTGTTGTGAGTTGTAAACGAGAACCTTATGCACGCAACTCTCTTTACTTTCGATCAAAACGAAACTTAACTATTTCCGATAAAAAACAGCTGCATACTAAATATGCAGCAAGGCATTACCAAACTTACACAAATTAATTCGTCCTGAACAGACATAACAACTAGTCTGGTGCCACTACTGCAAAACATGAAAACGGGGAATGACGGAACGGAGTGCATAGAAAAACAATGCACACACAGTATTCCGTCCCTCCCACACACCGCGGTGATTCGCTAGCACACCGCCAATCAGAACGGCCATTCAGCTGGCACACAACCAATCATTGAATCCAATGGCTCAGACGTCCGACGGCCCTCCTCCTCAGACTTCGCATGCTCAGTCGGATCCGACAACGTCCGCGCGGCTCCGAAAGCTTCCGACAGAGCCGAACACACGAAACATATTTGTTCCCGACCTCGTCCGAGTCTCTCCAAACGCTTCAGACGTCCAATGGTTGGGCTGGTGTGTTCCTGCCTTATAGGCTCAACACACTCACACATGACACCATATTACATACGAAATACGTACGGTAGATAACAGTGGCGTTCTTATACCGCTGCTTTTTGACATCCCTTTGCACAACAGGAATTTATTTATTCATTAAAAACACACACAAAAAGGTTACTTTATAATACAAGGCAAAAAGGGCAGGGGCTCAAGCACCCCTTGGGCCTTATGTGTGCACGTGCCTGGTGGAGGCTAATCTAGAAATGAAAATAATAATAAAATGTAATGATAAATTGTTTTTCCTCATTTATGAGAAAATGACTTTTGAGACTTACAACTGACTAAAGAAAAGAAAAACTTTTTTTTAAAACTTAATTTATCTGAGAATTTACATTATTATCATGTAAGGTTGACGTGTGCAAACAGAAAACAGAGCTGTGACGCTGCTGAGGTGTTCACCAACTTTACAGGTGTTCACCAACAGAGGGACCCAGTGTGTAACAGATCTCATGGAGACCAAAATAAGTGAGCCACATGTGGGAGTACTCTATTGCTGTGTCCCAATTCAGGGTCTGCACATTTCGAGTGTGCATTTGAAGTGCGATTACGTCACTATACCGCGGTGAAGGGTGTCCCAATTCAAAGTGTTCTCATAATGCACCCCACAAACGCGCTCTCCTTTTACCTGTTTTTGGAGTGTGCACCGCTACTACCCTTCGTGGTCTCACATATCCCAAGATTCATTGCGCGCCCGAAGAGAAGAAATAAATAAATAACTTCAAGTGGCGCAGATCTTGTATTTAAATGTAAGTATTGGGTGATGCTCAGCTTGATGCCTTTGGAAGTAAAACCTTAAAAGCTTCACTATCAAACGTTAGACGTTCAGAGGTTGACTTGTATTTTATATCTTATTGTGACTGTGGAGGTGTTGTAGACTCGTTTTACATAAATGGACCAAGATGAACAGATTCAGATCAGGCTGTCTTTTACGTCTTTTACATTTCATTGTGTTTTAGGGAACAAACAGAGAGGAGGAAGAGGAGGAGGGAGGAAGGAGGACATAGGGCTGCAGAGAGGATGGAGAGGCTCTTCTCTGCTCCAGAGGACATTCATTCAGTGGCGTGCGCAGACTTTTTGAAGGGCAGGGGCGAAAAGAAGGGCACTTTAGCGGGCGTTTTGGCTCCCAAGAGGGCACTTTAGCGCATGTTTTGGCTCCCAAGAGTGCAGTTTATCGCGCGTGTTGGCTCCCAGGAGGGCACTTTAGCCCGGGGGCAGGGGGCAGCTTAGTGGGTTTTGCCAACCAAGAGGGCACTTTGGCATGCTTTTTTGGCTCCCAAGAGGGCACTTTAGCACACGTTTTGGCTCCCAGGAGGGCACTTTGGCGCGCGTTTTGGCTCCCAGGAGGGCACTTTAGCGCGCGTTTTTCAACAATTGGGCCACAAGGGGGGACGACTGCCCCCCCGCCCCCCCTGTGCACATCACTGCATTCATTACATTATATCTGTCGTTATTTAGTTAATGTATGGGTTCTTTTTATATTATTTGTTCATAATTGTTCATTTTATATAACTCATGAAATAAAATATTGTTCTATTATTACACATTGTCTATTCCATTCAGTATTTACAACTTAAGTATAATTTATAACAGTAAACAGCATCAAGTGCTGCTTTTCAGGGACAACAAGGGATTGAATGTTTTATTTTATTATAAAAGTCTTAACATTTACAACTATTTACAAAATTACAGCATAAATAACTATTTACAAAACAAATATTAAAAACAATATTAAAAACAGTTACAGATTATGTACAGTCAACAGTACAACAGGCTGAGCAGGAGTCCCTGCAGTGCTGCTGGGCTGGATGGTGTCAGTGGGACATCATCTGGGTCGGTACTCAGAGTGTTTGAGGGTCCAGTCTCCTCTTTCCACCACATCGTCCATCAACTGGGTCTGCAGTTCTGAGTCGATCAACGGCTGCCATGTCACTAAGAATGTTTTAAGAAAGAGGCAAGAATTATAATTTCATAATTATAATAACAATAAATCATGACAACAAACAAAACTATCTACCAAATACTTTGAATAAGAATAAGCCTTTAAAATCATAATAAAACCATATGTGGCGATCAGCAGCTTACATGTCAGCATTAACGTAACGTATCGGTATGTTAATGAGCCCAAACTGTTAGCTATAATGATAATATTGATAACATTATGTGGGTTCAATAACAGGTTTACCTCTCCATGGTCCTCTCAGCCCGAGATAAACCAGAGCCGCTTCTCCTCTTCCTCCACATGCAGGAAGATTTAAAAGGAAATCAGGAATTCCTGTAGCTCGAACATATTTGACAGTCTAACTTTACTCCTCTTGTCACTTTCCCGGACCTGGGCTGCAGAAAAAGTGACGTACGGGTAGGGGCGGGAACATCTGATGACACAACCAGAAAATGCTGCGAAGGGTAGACCATACCATTTAACAAAAGTTGACATGGCCTGCAGGGTGCACCGAAGTACACTTATTCGGTGAGACCGCAAAGGGTGGGTCCTTGAAGTGTGCAGACCCTGAATTGGGACACAGCAAGTGTGTGTAGGGAGCAGAACAATGGAGGGAGACAGGAAATGAAGCTCTGCTGTGTGTAAACATGGTAAGCAGCTGCTCCCTGACCGCTGCTGCTGCCACCACTGACAGACATGTTATCATAGTTAACTTGGAACGCAATAGCCATAATGTGTATTTTCTCTGTGTGTGTGTGTGCATGTGTGTTACTGTGGAGACACCGCCGAGATGCCTGAAGGTCAAGCCTGACAGGCAATGACAGTGATCTATTTTCACTGTTGCTCTACCATCCACATGATGAGATCACAGCTCATGCAACTCTGTGTGTGTACAGGTGTTTACCTGATCAACTTTAACTTTGGTCATTTCAATCTTAACACCTTAACAAGCACAACACAATGAACACAAGGAGTCACATTGAATTTCTTAAAGGGGCACGGTGTCTGAAACACATGAAATTCAGGGCCATGTCAACCGGGCGATGTCTTCCTTCCGTGGGGGTCCACCACTCAATGCTGCTTGCAGCTTCAGTTTCGATGGTTTGCTCAAATTTCTTACGGTTATCAATTTACTTGGATCATATTGTTGTTACAAACTATACAGTACATTTTATGTAAATTCAATCATTACTACTCTGGATCTCCACTGGATGTAGCTGCATTGCATTTAAATGTTTATAGATGTTTTGCTAACACGCTTTACCGCACCCATTTAAATCAATATACTCTAGCACTTCATATAGTGCACTTCTCATCTTCATATATATATAAATACACATATAGTCTCTCTCTCTCTCTCTCTCTCTCTCTCTCTCTCTCTCTCTCTCTCTCTCTCTCTCTCTCTCTCTCTCTCTCTCTCTCTCTCTCTCTCTCTCTCTCTCTCTCTCTCTCTCTCTCTCTCTCTGCGCATGCGTGAGTGTGAGCGGAGCGAGTGAGCTGGAGTGATTGACGGTGGTGAGTGAGTTTTCAAACTTTTCTCTAATTGTTTGTTTGTTTGTTTTGTATGTTTTAGTGTAGTTTGTGGACCTTGTTCCAGTCGGTGTGTGTGTGTGTGTGTGACAGCGGGCATCATGCCCGGTGTCGGAGTGGATGAGGTGGGGCTGCAGAAACTGACGAGGCGACATGCGGTCAAACTTTTGCCGGCTGTCACCTGTTCAGTTGAGGACGCAGCGTACGCCATCGGAGAGCTTGTGGGGTTTCAAAGTGTTAAAGCTGCCTCACGGATGAACAGCGCTATCGTCATCTTTCTGGATAATGTGGCAAAGGTGGATAAAGTGGTGGAGAGCGGCGTGGTGATCCATGACACCTTCACGCCGGTGTTTCCTCTGGCTAACCCGGCGAGGAGGATCATGATCTCCAACACGCCGCCTTTCATTAAAAATGAGGATTTGACCATCGAACTGTCCCGCTACGGACGAGTCATCTCCCCAATAAAGATGATGATGATGGGAGGTAAAACCCGACCGGAGATG
>NC_044190.1:1359796-1414778 GCF_900880675.1 Sparus aurata | reverse complement strand
GACTAATTACATTTGATTACATTTTGATTACTTTTCTTAATTTTGAATGAAATCTCTCAACTGCTAACCATTTTCACATTTTAAGACCTATAGTGTGATAAACCTTTCAGTTCAAAGGTTGAACCATATATTATGAGTCTGACCTTAGGCCTGTACTGCGAAGAGGCTCACTTCCTCACTAAATAGAGCGACAACGGGCTGATTTCAGCCAAGAGGAGCAGGTTGTTTTAATGGAGAGAGTATGAGCAATACAAAAAAGCCTGATCACAGCCTGAAGCAACAGTGTTGCTCCAAATATGACAAGAGGAGGCTGATTTTAATTTCTGACAGCTCTACATTGAGCTGCTTTTAAATATGAAGCTTTAGAGCAACAACAACTGTTGTTTTGAACTGTGTTTTATATTGTTTTCATATATTTCACTGATCGCAATTATAAAATGCCAGTGTGTGTTTTATTGAAAGCGAGGCTGGGTGTGCGTATGAAAATAGGTTACAGTGGGTTTTTTAGGTGCTGTAGCTACAAGCAAATCTCATGTTGTCTCTGTACAAAGACCTTCTTAAATGTGAGAAAACAGAGTAGACCTACTCAAGATTTGCGTTTGGGCAACACATAACAGGCGAAACAATTAATTTATTCATCGCCACGACATTAAGTTAAAGTATCTGTCCCGCTGCGAGCGCACAACTTCTTTCAGTGGTGACTGACTGTATATAAAAGTAAATAAATGACCTTCTGACGCGAGTCGGATCAACAGCTGAGCAGCGTATCCCCTCAGCTGAACATCTGTAGGCGGAGACGCTCAGAGAGAAAGAAAACAGCAGCGGATCAGCGCGATCTCTCCCTCCGCACAAATGCTCCGTTCTGATCCAGCTCGACTGGACTTTCAAAGTAAAGGTGACGTCAGCTGTAAATGAGTTGAATAGTGAAATAGCGGCGCTTTTATAACCGATTTTATGATTAAACTCTGAACAGAACCTGGTCGGGACCAGCCGACACTGTTGCTGCTGAGTCTGACTGCCGCCGTACGGTTTGTCGGTTGAGTCGAATGGCACATGACCAGAGAGAGCCAATCATAAGTTGATATGAAAAAACTAAAAACAAACATGAATCCAGGGGGGCGAAAAACTATTTGTCAAATGTAACTTAAGTCATAATCATTGAAATTTCCAAAAGCAACTGTAATTTAATTACATATTTTCTCCCAGTAATGTAACGGATTACAATTACGTACATTTTGTAATTAAATTATGTAACGTCGTTACATGTAATTTGTTACTCCCCAACACTGGCAGTAACACATCATCCAGACAAATCTTTTGCTCCAAGCCTCTTACCAATATTCCTTTTATTACCGGGTTATCCCTAACTGACTGTGCTAAAGGTTCGATAAAAAGGGAGAAAAGCGCTGGGATGAGAGGACAACCTCGACGGCGGCTTCGCTCCAGCTCAATGGGCTGTGAGTGATGTCCATTGATTTTTGGTATAGAGTTTAAAACATCTGATAGAATCATCTTAAGTCCAAATCTTCTGAGCATCAGATATAGGTACTCCCAGCGAACCAAGTCGAACGCCTTTTTGGCATCTAGACTGAGTACTACAGCTCTGTTATTCCCCTTAGTCACATGTTCAAGTACATGCAGCACCCGTCTAATATTGTCTTGTGTCTGTCTATCAGGTACAAAGCCTGTTTGATCTGGATGAACTAGTTCTGGTATTATATGTTCTAGTCTTTTAGCCAGTATTGACACATAGAATCTATAATCAATATTCAGCACAGAAATTGGTCCGTATGCACTAAACTCTGAACTCTGCACTAAATTGCTTCCCTCCATGTTCTTGGTGGATCACCTTCTTTAAGTGTGTGGTTAAAACAGTCCAAGTATAGGTACTATTTGCTCTTTAAAGGCCTCATACCATTCGGCCAGAAAGCCGTCCGTTCCCGGTGCTTTATTGGCCTTCAACTTAGAAACTGCCTTTTCTATTTCCTCTTTTGTGATATCTGACATTAGGGCTTTATTCTGTTCTTTACCTATGGAGGGTAAATCTAGTGATTCCAGAAATGTATTATTTCCTGAGGGCTAGCTGTATTTGGTTCCCTATATAGTTCTCTGTAATAGTTTTCAAAAATGTCTTGTATGTATGTACTCTAATTTGTGGCATAGTCTTTTAGTTCTAGGGTCTCTAATTTCAAATATGGAGCTCTCTGCCTGTTGCTTCCTTAGCCTCCATGCCAGGAGTTTTAGGGCCCTAGGGTTATTCTTATAATATGATCTACTTAACAAAATTGGCCTTTTTCTCCAATTCCTCCTCATAGTCCATTTAATTCCTTTTTAATGGTGTTGATTTTATTCAGGATGTGGGGATCCTTCCCTTCAACATGGTCCCTCTCTAACACTTTGAGATTTTCTTGTAAATCAGACAGCTTTTTTATCTTTCATTTTTCTTATGTGATGTGTAGGCAATAAGTTTTCCTCTTATCACTGATTGAGCAGCGTCCCACAAAACACTTGGCGATACTTCCCCATTATTGTTGTTATCAATGTAGTCTTTAAATTCCTTCTGTACATAGTTCTTACTAGGGGTGTCAATGTTTACAATTTGTTCTACACATGTAAACGGGGCTTCTAACCGACGTGTACACGGTTACACGTCGGAGATTTATGATCTCTTTCTATCGCAGTTGTGGTAGCACCGATGCCAGCAGCAGTCTCTCCCTCCAAATTGTTCGGGTGTTTCCATCACAGGTGGTTTAGCATGGATCCCGTGCTGTTGTTGTAAGCCAACTTTGCCTGACATAGCCTACACTCAACTTGATTTCCACTGGCAGTTTGTTCAAAAAACACACAGTGCTCCACTTGTTGACCGCCGCCAAGGTGTCCCCCAGTCAACTTGAAGTGACGTGACGTGACACGACACTGGCTGTGGCTGCGGGTTTTTTTTTTTTTTTATATATATATCAACGTAACATTGTGCCCAATTCATCTATTATGTATGCGGATAACTGCACTAGTGGGAACATTTAAGTGTATAGTTAGTTAATGTTATTATCTGAAGCTTTCAGGTAACATTATCTTACTTTCACTTTTAAAAATTGCGTCCGTCCAATTTTCCTTCGGGCGTCGGTATCAATTTATAGCGGGTCGGCTCTGGTACGGAATGTAATCTGTGCTACTGTCGGATAACGGGTCGGATGCGGTGACCAGTGCAGGACTCTGGTCTAAGTGACCATTTTAATCCTCTAGCCAATTATCAAGCTAAATATCCAACATGCTAGTTAACGTCGAAGACTGCGGTGGAAGACGACGGTAAAATATTTCCACTGGATTTATTTATGCCTGAATTTTTAAGGTGTGGCGGCTTTTATTTTTTGCCGTGGCAGTGCGCCACAGTCAATTACATGTAGGGGAAACCCTGAATACTATATATATATATTGATGAGAAATGAACGAGGAGGAGGAGGAGGAAGAAAAAAAGACGTGTAAACGGTTATTGATTTTTCTAAACGGTTATGATTTGTTATCCGTGTATCCGTTTACACGTGTAGACGTTGACACCCCTAGTTCTTACATGTGTTATCTTTTAAGATACTTGTGTTAAGACGCCAATTCATTGTCTAGGTGCAGGGTTAGATAAGCAGGCGAATGGTCAGAGAAATCTCGAATCCCTATACTGCATTCCCTAAGTCTGTGTCTGTCTGAGTTATATGTCAAAAAAAATAGTAAATTCTTGAGTGCACTCTGTGACTTGCTGAATAAAATGTGTACTGTCTATCTGTTGGGTGGAGCTCCCTCCATACATCAATCATCCCGAGCTCTGTCAACATATTCTTAATTACTCAAGCGTTGGGAGCAGGTCTCATTAATGTGTTAGAAGAGTCTAGCTTACACTAGAAAAATTGCATTTCCTGCGATAATACAGTGTAAATGCTAATGGCTGAAGCGATTTCAGAAATCTGCTATATACTGCCGAAAATGCATAAAACTATAAGAATGAATGGTCAATAATTTGCTGAAAAGTAAGAGGGCTGAAAGAGCTTAAACAGGTGAACATTTTAATAGCTGAACCGTTTCTCTAGCTGAACATAAACCTGAATGTATGAAAAGCTGAAAAGACAGAAAGATTAATATTTTAAAAAAGTTGAAAAAGCTGAAAAGCTATAGGCTGAAAAAGCATAAAAAAGGTGAACATTTACATATCTGAACAATTTCTCTAGCTGATCATAAAGCTGAATGTATGAACAAGCTGAAAGGGCATAACAACTGAAAAGTAAAAGGGCTGAAAGAGCTTAAAAAGTTGAACAGCCTGATAGCTGAACATAAAGTTGAACATTTGAAAAGGCTGAAAAAGCTTGAAAGCTGTAAAGCTGGAAACCTGAAAAGTAAGAGGGCTGATAGACCTTAAAAGGGTTTCTGTAGCTGAAGATGAAGCAAAATGTATAAAAAAGCTGAAAATTCTTGAAAGCTGAAAAGTTATAGGCTAAAAGAGCTTAAAGAGGTGAACATTTGATAGCTAAACAGTTTCTCTGATTATAAAAGTGAAAATATGAAAAAGCAAAAAAGGTAGAAAGATGAATATTTGAAAAGGCTGAAAAGGCTGAAAAGTAAGAGGGCTGAAGGAGCTTAAATATTTGAATGGTTTGATAGCTGAACAGTTTCTCTAGCTGATTATATAGCTGAATGTATGAAAAAGCTGAAAAGGCAGAAGGGTGAATATTTTAAAAAGCTGAAAAGGCAGCAAAGCTGAAAAGTAAGAGGGCTGAAAGAGCTTAAAAAGGTGAACAGTTTCTCTGGCTGCACATATGCTGGAGCAGTAGAAGAGCCAAAGTTGAAAATGTCCCTATAAGAATGAATGGGAAAACGCCTCCCAAACTCAACCCAATTTTTGAAAAAAGTGTAATGGTTATCACCATAATCGAGAAAAAGCAAGCCAAAAAACATACGGAAGCAGGAATAATAACTTTAATTAATTCCAGAAGAACAATCGTGGGAATGTTCATTAGCATTCACACTAATAAATTCCAGAAGAACAATAGTGTGAATGTTCATTAGCATTCACACTAATAAATTCCAGAACGACAATACTGGGAATGTTCATTAGCATTTACACTAATAACTTAAATAAATTCCAGAAGAACAATAGCGTGAATGCTCATGAGCATTCAAACTCATTAGACCCTTTTAGATAGAAAAGGCGGCACATTTGCAGAAAGGTAAAGGCTGCTATCTGCCACCTTGTCTATCTAAAAGGGAGGTGTACTATTCCTTCTTTTACAAAAAGCCGCCACTGTGGTAGGTGTAAGCATGTGACTTGATGTGAATCACGAAGTCGGGTGTGAACAGTGACGTACAACATATGCGTCGGAAGAATATTTAGCCCTGTGATACCTGTGTCAGTTATAATTGCTACACATTTGCCCACTCAAGGCCGGCGGGATGCAGCATGAATGGCCACTGCCTCGTCATGGGTGCTCCCCCCTGCCATGGTATTAAATGTGGCGACAACTGATAAATTTACTTAATTATAGACTTGGCCCATATTCTTGCCTCCTCAGTCAAACACACGCCGATGTTAAACCCCCACTATTAAAGGAAGCGTGCAGCAGAGCACCTCGCCCCCTCCGTTAGCTGCCTCAAGACAGCTAAGAGGAAGCAGGTCGAATGTCTTCAAAATAAGAGCTTTACATTGCACCCCATTGGAGTTTAGAACTGGGTTCTTAGTGGGAGGTTTTAATTTGAAAGTATCTTGCCGCTACAACAACAAGCGGACAACGAAGACAGCTACAGAGACCAAGGAGAGACTAGCATCTCCCGGATCTCAGCGGCTTTCCAGTTGCTCATCTTGACGTCCGCGGATGAAGTGATGGACTGACTGCTGTGATCAACTGATTCCTGGTGTTAAAACTCCCCGGCTGTGGGTCGCACGTCATCGACACCTCCGCCCATCTCACGCAATTGCCAGCACATCGACGACTTGGATTTACATAGCGATGGAGGAGGAAAAAAGTGTACCCACTGAGGCGTCATATTGGTGGACCAAAACAGACCCCTAATATACTGCCTTCTTTCTAAATCAACTATATAACCATTCTATGGGCGAAGGGCAATCCCACACAGTAAAACATCAAAGGTTTAGCCCCACATGAAATTAGGAGCTGGTAGTTGTGTATTAAATGGAAATGAGAAATGGAGAAAAAAACAAAAACAAATGGGGCTCAGTCTTAATGGAGATGGGGGGGTCAGCCACAAGAAAACAGACTGTAGCTCTTAGTCGAGTCTCTGTTCTTACAATGCAAGATCGTTACACAGTCTGTTAACTCCCATTTCCGTTATCAATGGGTCTATCATCGCTGCTGAAAACCTTGCAGCCTTTCCTTAAAGGAAAGGTCCCTTATTATGAAAAAAACACATTTTCTCTGGTCTCTACATATATAAGTTGGTCCTCCCTGAGCCTGCCAACTCCCAGACTGAGGAAAGCAAATGATTCCTGCATGGTCTCTGCAGGCCACCCACTGGTAAAACGGCACTCATACAGGCTGTTCAGATTCTGCTCTTTTCATTACGTAACGAAAGGAGTCATTTTCATAGGCAGGCCTCCTCTGCGCAGTGAAAGGAGATATCCGAGAGGTGGGCATTCATCCCTGAGGTGAAGTTCGGTGTGTCCGGCGGCTAGATAGCAGTGTTTCGCAATGTCGTTGCTCTGTTGTTGGTTGTAAAAATCAACAAAAGTGCCTCTATTCTGTCCCAGCTACAGAACAACTGAAGAGACAGTGGTTGCATTCCATTTTTAAAGAAAACGTGCCGACTGCGGTTTGTGTTAACTCTTATGTGTGTGCTAGCCACTTCACATCGTACTGCTTCAGTAACGAGGGTCAGTACAAAGCTGGCTTTGCCTCAACACTAACCCTCGTAAAAGGATCAGTCCCACCCATACCAGATCCAGCAACTGCACCCAAGCCACAGGTAAGTGTCGCCACGTTTTGATAGTATTTACAGTTGCCTTCGAGTAGGGTGAAGTCAGCTGGAAATTGGCTAACTAGTTACCTCTGCTTCGATCTGGTATGGTTGAACGACAGCATCTCAGCGAGCCATAGCGACACATCCACTGTAAAACATTTATGCATGCTACCGCTAGTGCAAGCAGCATCATCTCCCTTAGAGGGGCGTGTAGCAGGCAAGACAGGCATTGACAGAAAGAGCTCATTAGCATTTAAAGGTGCAGGCACAGAAACAGCCTGCTCTCAGTAGAGCTCACTTGAGCGACTTTTAGACAGCTGAAAATCAGGACCACGGGTGGGTTCGAGGCAATGCATTTCGAATACAGTGTTGACCTCTGACAGCTGTGTGAAATTGATGAAAAACAGTATAATATGGGACCTTTAATCCTCTCTTCGTGGGACTGGGTGTTGATTGTCTTCACTGGACGCTGCCAGATGTTTTTCCGTATTTTCTCCAGGAGCCCGGATTCAGCAGTGCTCTCATGCTCAAGCAGGAAGCCCCGCTTCTTTAAATCCTCCGCTGCACTCTCGTACGTTACCGGTCTGCTGTTGAGGAAAACTCGTAGCTTGGCTGCAGTGGTGTCTGAAACCGTGTTCCCTTTTCCTGCAGAAGTCTCCTTATCTGCACATACATTTTTCTTTTTGCCAGCGTTTATGCAGGGTAGTCATGGTCAAAATAAATCCTCCTGTCACCATAGTAGATCTCCCTCCTCGTCAATGCAGAACGCAGCATCAACCCTTTGATTTTAAACTCCTGAAAATATACAACCACCGACCTAGGTTGTGCCTCTTTTGGGGGTTTAGGGCCGAGTGCTCTGTGACACTCTTGTATTCCAAGTTCAAGATCAGTGAGGGGCTGCAGCTCTTTTTGGATAATATTGTCAATAAACTGCTGGATGTTGTTTTCCTCAGCTCCCTCTGAGATGCCATAAATGCGTATGTTATTGCGCCTTGAACATGCTTGCAGGTCTGTGAGCCTCGTCTTTAATCTATCCTTGGCTTGCAGTGACTAACTCAGCACCTCTTTGAAGTCTCTGCAGAGTAGTTTGAGAGGATTTAAATCTCTAGAAAGTAATCACAGCTTCAATTATTTTGTAGCAATTATTGGCCTTCTACTTAGTTACATTCCAACACTTCTTTTCTAAATTTTGACATTAAGATTTTATTTTTACTGCAACTGTATATCGGCTACAAATATCGTTGTCAGTGTTCATGATTATTAATAGTCAGTATAGATATCAGCTCTGAAAAAACAAATCAGTCGATCCCTAAAGTATTTTTGTCAGAGCCTTCCAGGTTGCACCAAAGCTGTGAAGCCACACTTGCTTCATTCATAAGAAGGACACTGCTGCATTTTTTTTAATATAGGGCTGTAAGCAATCTGAATAAGAGTCTACATGCCAGCAGCTTGAGGCTGTACTCTAGGTAGGTACTGTAGTGTTTAGAATTAAAGGCTAAGGTCAACGTTCTAACATGTTTAACATCCTAGTTTAGCATGTCAGGAAGCTAAAATGTACTCAATAGCACTCAATACAACCTTAGGAGGACATGAGTGTGTGTACCAAATTTCAAAATGAGGATGATTTCATGTGATTTTGGCTGGACTTTTAAAACCACAACTGTCAACTTTTAGAGGAACGGCAAGGGGCTTGCCAAAAGACAATTCAGTTTTTAAGGCAATCGATCGAAATGGGTTTAGGTCTGGCCCAAAGTGGTGGACAACCTGACTTGCCAAGAGTAATTCCTTCAATTCCATCATTGAAGCCACACTACTGTGCTTAAAAATGACAGGGTAACTTTAACAAAAGCGATAATATGTACAGTAATATTTTGCATTATCTAGGCTGCAGGCTAATTGATAGTTTTCTTCGTCATCCGTGGAAGTTTCTGTTCTCATGTCTTTTTAAACAAAAAAAGTTTATGATATAATATTTAAAATGTCTTCACTGCAATGTCTAAAAATGACTAGACCTATGTTTTGATGTTTTGATAGATTTGGTTGAGTTGTGTACTTGTGTATGAATTTTTCCAACGATGTTCAAACCAGAGAAATCCACAAATTTGTTCATTGGAGTTAGTGTTTCATTTGGTCACCTGTCACTATAACTTCCAGGAGACTAAACATGAAAATATTAACTGATGGGTGACTATTTGTTTTTTCATGCTACTTGCTCCAGTGTTTATTTGTCCATACAGCCAACATACTGTTTGAATTCATGTCAGCCAAACTCAGCACTCACCAGAGACTCCGGTTCTCTCTCTTCCTTTACCCCTCTCCTCTCTGTAATGCAATTCTTCATGTCGTAAAGGACATTTTGCCTCCAACTCCAGTTGGCAGTCAGGTTCTGACCCCCGCACAGCCCGGCTCTCCCCTAACACCACCAGACTGATGTCTTTTGTTTTGTTTTGATAGAGAGACCCCTAGCGGCAGAAAACATTTTTTGTGTCCACTCAGACTTACCTTTTGTTGACCCATCTTTTGTCTCTCCATGTCCACATCCCTCACTGGTTCTGGCTCCGGAGACCCTGGTGGCCCCTCCCCCACCCCGTCCAGCTTGTTGTCAGTGGGGATCTGAGAGGAGGAGGATGATGATGCAGGGGAGGAGGGAGGGATAGATGAAGAGGAGGAGGAGGAAGCACCATGAGGGTGTGCAGGGGATGAAGATGGAGAAGTGACAGGCAGAGGAGGAGCTGCGTGGTTGCCGTGGAGCGTCTCCTGCCGTAGAGTCTCATTTTCTGAGGCCAGTTCCTGCCGCTCCCGCCTCACACTGGTCAACTCCTTGGTGAGAGTATCCAGCCGCTGCCTGAGCTGACGAACCTCGTCACGAGCACGGTTACGCTCCGCACGAACCTGGCAAAATATACACAGGTAAATTCAACAGCCCTCTCTCTCTGAAGACATGCATCAAAAAAATAAAATAAAAATAGTCATAAATGTAAAGCTGCATTTATTAAAAAGGATCAATATATTCCTTAACCAGCAGTTTACAGCAGTTTTTGCAAACATTACTCAAACAAGTTGAAAGAGCGCATTAGATTAAAAACTATTTTCAGCTGTCGATTAATCCACATATGGTGCTACAGTGAGTACAATTTATCAGTGTTGGGGAGACTTAAACTACAGTGGGGAGAACAAGTATTTGATACACTGCCTATTTTGCAGGTTTTCCCACAAAAAGCATGTAGAGGTCTGTAGTTTTTATCATAGGTACTATTCAACTGTGAGTAACAGAATCTAAAACAAAAATCCAGAAAATCACATTGTATTTTTTTAAAGTAATACATTTGCATTTTATTGCATGACATAAGTATTTGATACATCAGAACTTAATATTTGGTACAGAAACCTTTGTTTGCAATTACAGAGATCAAATGTTTCTTGTAGTTTTTGACAAGGTTTGCACACACTGCAGCAGGGATTTTGGCCCACTCCTCCATACAGATCTTCTCCAGATCCTACAGGTTTTGGGGCTGTCGCTGGGCAATACAGACTTTCAGCTCCCTCCAAAGATTTTCTATTGGGTTCAGGTCTGGACTGGATAGGCCACTCCAGGACCTTGAGATGCTTCTTACGGAGCCACTCCTTAGTTGCCCTGGCTGTGTGTTTCGGGTCGTTGTCATGCTGGAAGACCCAGCCATGACCCATCTTCAGTGCTCTTACTGAGGGAAGGAGGTTGTTGGCCAAGAGCTCGCAATACATGGCCCCATCCATCTTCCCCTCAATACGGTGCAGTTGTCCTGTCCCCTTTGCAGAAAAGCATCCCCAAAGAATGATGTTTCCACCTCCATGCTTCATGGTTGGGATGGTGTTCTTGGGGTTGTACTCATCCTTCTTCTTCCTCCAAACACGGTGAGTGGAGTTTAGACCAAAAAGCTCCATTTTTGTCTCATCAGACCACATGACCTTTTCCCATTCCTCCTCTGGATCATCCAGATGGTCACTGGGAAACTTCAGATGGGCCTGGACATGCACTGGCTTGAGCAGGGGAACCTTGCGTGCGCTGCAGGATTTTAATCCATGACGGCGTAGTGTGTTACTAATGATTTTCTTTGAGACTGTGGTCCCAGCTCTCTTCAGGTCATTGACCAGGTCCTGCCGTGTAGTTCTGGGCTCACCTTCCTCGTGATCATTGATGACCCACGAGGTGAGATCTTGCATGGAGCCCCAGACCGAGGGAGATTGACCGTCATCTTGAACTTCTTCCATTTTCTAATAATTGCACCAACAGTTGTTGCCTTCTCACCAAGCTGCTTGCCTATTGTCCTGTTGCCATCCCAGCCTTGCAGTGGCGGTTCTAGACCAGTTTTAATAGGGGGGCCAGGTTGGGGCCGGCTTTTTTGTTGGGGGGCACATACAACCCGGAAAAAAATATAAATCCCTCATTCAGCCAAAGCAGTGTTTACAATTTCAGCAATTTTGATTGGGTAGTAAACTGCTAAGACACTTTATTTCTGCCTTTCCCTTCAGAACAAAATCATTGCAAGAAATCTGTCATTGTATTATTGATGCAGACTCCCTGTCGGGGGGGCCACAGGGGGGTCCAGACTCGGAGTTACGGGGGCACTGGCCCCTGTTGCCCCCCCCCTAGAACCGCCCCTGCAGCCATGTGCAGGTCTATAATTTTGTCCTTGATGTCCTTACACAGCTCTCTGGTCTTGGCCATTGTGGAGAGGTTGGAGTCTGTTTGACTGAGTGTGTGGACAGGTGTCTTTTATACAGGTAACGAGTTCAAACATGTGCAGTTAATACAGGTAATGAGTGGAGAACAGGAGGGCTTCTTAAAGAAAAATTCTTACTGGTTGGTAGGTGATCAAATACTTATGTCAAGCAATAAAATGCAAATTAATTATTTAAAAATCATACAATGTAATTTTCTGGATTTTTGTTTTAGATTCCGTCTTTCACAGTTGAAGTGTACCTATGATAAAAACTCCAGACCTCTACATGCTTTGTAAGTGGGAAAACCTGCAAAATCAGCAGTGTATCAAATATTTGTTCTCCCCACTGTACATGTAATTGAACTACATAGCTTAACTACAGTTTGCTGTAACTTGCTGATAGTTAAACTACATTCATATTTTGTGCTGCGTCAAGTATTTCAATTTCTTTTTGCATCATTTTTTGTAGTTTAACCACTCAAATTTACAAACTACAATTTTGGCCAATAACATGAAATATTTTTTTATTTAAAAAAAAGACCTATATAATATAAATTTCATTTTATTTTTCTTTGAAAAACGGCATGAAACACGTCATGACATGCTAAGTCAATGCTGCCTATGTTTGGCTTGCCCTGGTGCACTCAGATGTTTCACAGAGTGGGTGGGTCTTTCTGTCAAGGAAGGCAGTGCTGATATGGCACAAGCACGTCATGGACAACCCCTCTGCTACCCACGATGCACCCCCGAACACACCAGCCCAACCATGGCCATATTTGAGCATGTGCATGTTGGATATAGATGCATCTATAGACATGACCTACGTGTTCACATGTGAGCTCTGCAAGCCGGAAACAACACAAATTTCGATTTTAAAGAAATCACCAGATGAGTCCCCACAAAATGCCTTCAAATCTCTGCCCAAAATGTCCAAAGTGTTTGTGAAGTTCAACACTGTTGTCCCAGCCAGTGCAGAATTTGAGTGGCTTTTTAGTATAGGTAAAGATGTTTTAGTGTCAAACGGAACTGGCTGTCTGATAAAAACTTTCAGAGACTGCTCATGTGTCGTGTCAACAAGTGATTCTGCCTCTGACGTTCCTGTGATGTTGCCAGGCTGAACTACATGTAGTTTTACAAGCTATGCTTCCAAAGTAGCTTCCCCAACACTGCAATTTATGTGTTTTCAGAACGGTCCATGTGGAATGAGTCCAAATAGACCGTACAAAGATCTAAATAATTAGGGCACACTCATGGTGCTTTGTCTTGTTTAACCACAAACACATTCATCATGCTTTTGTTGCTGAGTGTTTATTTTAAGATGTTTCCTTCTTTTCTTTTTTTTAAAACTCTTAGACGATGCTTTGAGACTTGGATTACACTGGACAAACTGCATCGAGTAATTTTATGTTTTATGTTTATCATTTTTTTGTTTGTGTGTATTTACGTTTTAAAACATGTTCCCAGCTACTTCAGTTGTTTCGGAGAAATCTGCAACACTGCTTTGCTGTGAAGCTCCAGAAATGCTTTGTGGAGTACGTAACTTCACCTGACTTTCCATCACCATGAGCGTGAGTAGATAATGACTAAATTTTTCATTTTTGGGTGAACCGTCTATTAAATATAAGACACATTTTCATATATATATACACACGTGTAGTTACATTAAATGAAGTTCATGCAACCTTATGTAAAACTTGGAGTACTAGAGTTTAATCTGATGGAGTATGTTATCTTTTCGTTCAACAAAATAGAATGGAGAACAAAAAACAATGTAATTAAACCAATTTAACAGGAAAAACTAAGTAAGGTCGGCATAAAAACTGCTGAAGAAGGTAAACTGCATGTATGCTTTTAGTTATATATTGTTGACAGGATTTATGAAACTGTGTGCACAAACAGATGAAGATGAGGATATGTATGAGTCAGATCTTGAGTCATTAATATAGCAGTAAGATAAAATAGCTTTTCAGTATGTATTTCCTCTCCTGGCATCAGTAACAGGCATCTAACCTTGCTCCATTTCTCCCTCCAGTTGGCGGTGCAGTCCGACCACCACCTCATAGTCTTCTCCATCTGGGCCGCTCTGGCACGTGCCTCCTCCAGCTCCCTCAGCCGCAGCTCCTCTCTGCTCTCCCAGTCAGCCCCTGCTCCCTCACCCATGGCTCCCAGAGATCCCAGCCCAAGGCCTCCCAGCCCAGGCGACAGCAGCAGCGGGGGGCTTGAGCTTGGTGTGCCTCCAGTGGGGCTGGGGGTGTGTGTGAGGCTGTCGGGGGAACAGATCCCCCTGTCGGGCCCCAGACCAAGGCTGCAGAGTAGGCCACCTCCAGCAGACTTACCTCCTTCGGACAGGTGGGGACTGGGGGTGTGGTTCATGATGGAGGCGGTGGTGTGGATGTGGATGGTATAGAGAATGAAGGGGGTGGGGTCAGGAAAGCATCATCTTCATCAGTCAGTGATCTGCCTGGAGACATGAACAGGAGAATGGAAAGTTGGAACTCAGATTAGGTGAAGTAACACGTGCATGTACATCTCTTTCTGTCATCATGTACAACAGTACAGTCCAAGGAAGTCATCAACAGACATACTGCACTGCCTTTGGGGAGGAAAAGCCCTCTGCTTCTCAAACCTCACAAATTTAAAGAGAGGCTGGACAGCTGGTACACATGAATGAGACTGAGACTATTTCTACTGCTTAATGAGAAGCAGAACACAGCCCAAATGGCCTTGAGAACACAAGCAGAAACAGGAATGAATCTGAAAGTGAGAAACTTGACAAACACACACTCTCAGACATACTGTATCCAACGTATGTCCAAGGACTCTTACTGGACCTTTAACAGAACTTATTCCAGCCAGCCTTCCTGGAGAATAAGAATAGTAGGACTCTCATACTACTGTATACCTGATACCCTCATCGTACCTCATTTTGAAAGACACCAACAGGCATAGAAAATAAAGTGATGGAAGAGACAAAAACAGCAGACACGGTTTTAATTATAACAGAATTACCCAGGAGGAGTGAACGACACAAGGCCTCACCCTTCCATCATTCCACTACACTGCCTCTACATTTTTTGCCCACTGCCCTACCTGCCCCAGAGACCTTGATATTGTTTAAATCTACATTATCTTCACGCACTACACAGAACTACTAACAGATATTGGCAGTCTAAACGGACGACATTTGACATATCAGGCCCTATTTAAAAGATCTTTGGCGCCTTGTCTTAAGTCAATGTTGCAAGTGCTTTAGGGTATGCCCAAATCCATTTTGCTAGTTCAGTGATGGATAATCTGAGTGCAAGGTGCAGCAGGTTTGCATTTAGACTCTGAATTAGTCATTGGTCTGTTTTTGGCATAGCGTTAATCAAACCAATCCAAGTGTTGTCTCTTTTTAAGAGCCAGGTGCACCAGGACCTGACGCAGTGAGGGTATGTATGTGGTCCTCGGCTGCAGGACCTTTTGCCCTGCCGCTTCACAATCATCTGTCCAATCAACATCTTTGTTTGACTGCATATGAAAAAATATACGGATATCAAACTGAGGAGGATGAGGAGCGCTGCTGTTCCTCTGTGTGTGTGTGTGTGTGTGTGTGTGTGTGTGTGTGTGTGTGTGTGTGTGTGTGTGTGTGTGTGTGTGTGTGTGTGTGTGTGTGTGTGGATCTCAGTCCATGGATCAGATGGGACGGGTCATAACAATGATCATCCTGATCAATAATGGGTGGGATGAGAGGGGAAAAATACGTCCTTAATGAGGAAAATATTAATGACATTACCTGCAGCCATCCTCCAACTTCATGAATTACTTAAAACTCCTGAGTCACTGACAGGTTTGGTTAGTATTTTATGTAAATTAATGTTCTTTGTTCTTCTACACATGGAAACCTCACACACAGCCAGATTCAAACAGTAAAACAGTTTGGAGTGAAGCAGCTGTCCTGATTAATCCTGAGATCCTATCTTGACATTTAAGAAGCTAAAGGTTTCATTTCTTTCCTCTGGGGAGTTTTCTCTTCAGCTTTTCGATTTGCTGATCAAATGTGTCATTATATCAGGAAGTGTGGTCATCAGGAAGGCTGGCTCTGTGATTGGCTGCAAACAGGACACTCTGGAGGCTGTGGTGGAGAGGAGGACACTGAAAAAACTGGTATCCATCATGGATAATCCTCTCCACCCTCTCCAACTCACACTGGTCAGACAGCAGAGCACCTTCTCCGGAAGGCTGCTTCAGCTTCGCTGTCGTAATAACAGATAAAGAAAATCTTTCCTGCCACAAGCCATTTCATTACACAATAACTCTCTCACCTCTGCCTGACAGAGAGAACTCTGATCACTCTACTGTTTTGTTGTATATGTTATTATTGTTTATAGTATATTTTGCATATTTTGTTTTATTGTATATATTATTGTTTATAGTATACTGTGCACTGTATATATAAGTATATATATGTATATATTGCCTTCTATCTATCTATCTTTGTTGCAGTGACTGCATGCATGTTACTGCATGCATGGAAAATGTAAAATAAGCGAACAATTTTTAAGTGAAAGATTTTTAAATGAAAAAAGCAGAGTGTAAGTGTGTTGTGGACCTGTCTGTATAGGAGCATCTTACTGTGTAAATAATACGTCCTTTAAATAGCAAGAAACGGACTGTGCCTTTAACTTAAGACTTTCTGCTGCCTCAAGATGGCAATCAGCTGTCAGTGTGCTTGGCCACACATCACTTAAAGGGATATTCCGGTGTATGTTTAATCCATGGTCTAACACACCGTGAAACAGTGAGCAAACAAGGAGCTACTTACCTGTTTGTTGACATCCGTGTGTTCCGGTAGCTAGACCAAACTAGCATATCCATCAAGTGTGGACTTAACAGGCTATTGTAAGGCTCATGGCTCATGACAGGCTGTAACATGGACATGGACATTATGAACATAAACACGAAAATGCTGGATTACGTTTCCGTCTCCGCCAGTGAGGGAGTAAGTGCACGCTCGACAGATTGACTAGTTTGGTCTAGCTACCGGAAGACACGGATGTCAACAAACAGGTAAGTAGCTCCTTGCACAAACACACTGTTTTAACTACTTCTTTATTCAGTTTGAGTCAAACACGCAACAGTGCTGTGTGCTAAGGTGTCTGCTGATGTTGCATAACTTTTGGTGTGAGATGTGGAGCATGTTAAGACGCTTAAAACACAGTGTAAAGTTCTGACCCCATGCTGTTAGCGTTCAATGCCAAGTCTCCGTTCAGGGAGCTCTGTAAAGGCTGGACCAAATGTTTTCGCGTCTTCGGTACTGGCAAGTCAAGGGTAGCTTGAGCAATGAAGCTGCATGTTTTAAATCGAAGTTCTCCTTTAATTTCAAGGAAGTCTTTGGGGAATGTGACAGCTAGCTCTATGTAACCTAGATAAGGGGTAGCTTGTCCAGCTGCACCTTCAACCTCCAAAAGATTAAGTGGCTTAATATCATGACTTGACAAATTCTGTTTATAGAATGACTCTGGAACTGTAGTCACCTGGGAACCAGTATCTAAGAGACAACAACAATCTTTACCAGCTATTCTGACAAGAGCTGTGCACTTGGATCCTACTAACCCTTTAGGCAGTATATTGACTGGTTTCTTCATACAGGACTGGTTTAGGTTAGCGCACTGGTTGCGCTTAGCTTTAGCGGGCCATGATTGACAGGCTTCAGTCCCCATTCGCCCCATAATGGAGACTGTGTCTAGTTTAACTGCTCAGCTAAAGGGTTTTCCAATTCCCACTTTCTCTGCCTTTCTTTCAACAGCTTTCTTTTCTCTGCAACTAACACAAGATTTGGTTTGCCATCACAATTGGGTTTGATGTGCCCATCTTCTCCACGTAGTAAGCAGTACCAGGGTCTCGGCTTAGAGCTCAGATTTCTGACAATGACGGGCTCTCTCGACAGTTTGTCAGATTTCCGCTTCTCACCTGGCTTGTTGCTAGGAGCTCCACTGGAGTTGGGGGCTCCTTTTCACTGTTGCTTGAGGGTCAATGCTGCCAACTGACTTTGGATCTCTGCCACTTGTCTACTAAGTTCTTTGGTAAGTGTGGCAAGTGCGGCACGTGTGTTTTTCTTCCTGACCACTGCAAGCAGTGTGTACATGAGAGGCTGTTTTCTGCCTTGTAGCACCTAGATATTGCTTCATCCGCATGGCCTTGGCTGCATGACGATCTTCCTCCACGTGCAACAGTAACAACTCAGCAAAGGGTGGCGGATGTGTTTTATTTTGCATTAACTGGATTTCAGTAAGAAGAGAATCATTCCAACATCCCCTGCAAAACTGTGTGAGAAGATGTTTGTGTACCTCTTCACTGGAAACCCCGCTCCTTTTCACAGCAAGGTTTAAAGCTACCTGAAGGCGCTGCAGATATGCAGATGGTTTCTCACCAGCGTCCTGAAAAGTATCCAGGAATTTGGCAAACAGCTCATCGCCATCTTGGACCGTCCAATAGGCAGAATCTAGCAACTGAAGATAAGCAGCAGGCAAACTTGTAGGGCTCAAGTGTCTGACCACATCAGCTGCTGGAGGTAAGAGACTCTCAACGATTCTTCTAGGCCGCTGAAGGTCTGCTATGGCAGAATCAGTCATGACTAATTCAACACTTGATCGCCAGGAATCATAGTCTGGTTCATGAGTAGGTCTGGGAACTTTCCCCGAGAAGGCATGAAGTCTCATTGAGGATTGCATCTGTAAGGCACTGTCTTCCCTCTTCACAATTTGCTCTACCACGACTCACTGAACTCCAGGTGGGCTGAGATCCTGTGCAGAAATGGCAGGAATGTTTGAGATTCCACTGTTTAACTACATGTGGGGATTTGTCAACATCTGAGAGAGCAGCTTTAACAGGGAAATTACCTGGGGGAGACTGGACTGAACTTTCTACTAACTCCTATTTCTCATGTGTAAGGGGTGTAAAAAGATCAGTAATGGACTCGCTTATTTGGGACATCATGTCTTTGAGAACCTCAGCATAATCCCTCCCACACAATTTAGCAAGCTCTTTAAGTTCAGCAAGATATGACTTAGTGTTTACACACAGGCTACGGGAAATACAACTAGCAAAAGACTGTACAAAAGTAGGTAAGTCCACTTTCACCAGCCACATATTTATAAGGAAGTAGCGGAGTAGTGAACTCAATGATTGTTTTCGAAAAACTCAGATTGATCATCATCTTCCTTTTATTGATTCATTTAATGGAACCATATTGTTTTAGAAAAACCACAACCTCTTCATCTTTTTCATCTCCCACTGTAAGTGGCCACCGGGTGTCTTTGTACCTGCGTCATCTTCATGCGCCCCAGAAACGGTATAAGTGTCATCGGTGGCGTCACATGCTAAGTTTTGTCACACAAAGCACGCCAAGCTTTGCGGTGGGTAGCCACCAGGGCCCGTATTCACAAAGACTTTTATCTTAACATGAGGAGTACTCCTAAATTGGACTAAAAGTTTTTATGTAGGAGTCGTTTCTTAAAAGTAATTCACAAAGCCGCTGAGACCTACTTTTAGTTATGAAAACAGTGAACTCCTAAACTAGAAGTAACTCTCTGTTGCTATGGATGACGTCATTTTATAAGGACGCACTTAGAAGTGGTGACAACGGTGATTGGTTGTTGAGTGACAGGGCAGCCCATTGAAAAGTCATTTAGGCTACGCAATGCATGAAGTGAAAATAAGGAAGTTGCCTACAAAGCCCATGACAAAGCCTATGAAAAGATATTGGATAAAGAAATGTATTTATGAGGAGAATTAAGTGCCCCCCCCCCCCCCCAAAAGAAAATAATTTGGACAAAAATTACAAATTAGAAGATTGCGAAGAAAAACGTGAATTGCCAATTTGCCAATAAAAGCGGCATTTGCTTGAAAAGCTGCGTCAAACCACTCTCCATTAAAATTCGGGAATCGTGTGTTGATCCGGGCCATTTCGCAACAATGTCCAGTATATTGTAACATGCATCAAAGACAATTTGTGTATTGATGGAATGCAACTTTTTCTGATTGACAAAAGCCCTATTCGCATGGGACTAGTATAACCAGGGGACCTCCAGTAATTTGTAATAATTGCAGAGGTCGACTGTGATCTTAATCCGTGCGAATCTGCCATGTGCGTAATTTGTAAAGAGTAACGCACTTCAAAATTTCCTACCATATTTCACCAAACACAGAGGTCATGTGATAATATAAATCCCATGCGAATCGGCATCTCTGTGATTTGGGGTAGTTTTTTGTTTTTCTTAAGGTTTTTTGTGTTTTCCACGCCTTTTTTCTGCCTTTTTCCTGGTCGAGACTTATGGTTGGGAATTATGAATGAAAGTTTTGACAGCATTTTGGGTGCAAATTCAGGAGGCTCATCAGAAGAGCAAAATCTCGAAAGATGATTAGATGGATTACATGCATGGCAGCATGCGGTAAGGAACATTTTTCCATCTGTCAACAGGCTCACCAGTTATTATATTAAAAATATCCATATCTAACCGTTGTGCTGCTCCAGTAAGGGCTCCGGTGCAATTGACCCGGGGGGTAATAAATTAGAGTTAAAACACACACACTTCGCTTATCCAGTGCGATTGCGCCGCACGAAACACAGACGTGGTGGGATAATTTCTAAATCACTTGAGGTCCCCAGGTAATACTAGTACGTGCGAAGAGATGCATTTTCCCCGTAGCCAAATACCAGAGTGTTGCCAAACATTTTAACTTTGGAGTTATTGGATTGTTTCAGTTTATTGGGAACGTTAGTGTGTCCCTCACCAACTCAACCACAACTTCAATCCCTTCGCGGTCCATCCAATATCGTTTTAATAATTCCCTGTTATTTAGCGTCTCCAAAACATTTGGCTGTGACCCGGTCTTAGAGAGTTAGGAGTCCTCCGGACTACTTCTAAGGTCTCCCAGACTTAGGTGCTACTTTTAGGCTTAAAATGTTTTGTGAATAACTTTTATTTTCAAAAATTAGGAGTCCTAAAGTTACGACTGACACGCCCATCATTTTTAGGAGTTGCTCCTAAATTCGCCTGTTAGGAGCTACTTTTAGCCTCAAGATAATTTGTGAATACGGGCCCAGGTTTTGGAGTGATTGGAGCAGTGAACGAATATGAAGAGATACGAGTCAGAGCTGGTACAAGTCGCATTGCAAAGTTTACACCCTTGGTAGGCGAACCGAGGTAAACGCTTGGTGTGTTTTGTATGTGTATGTGAGTGTCAGTAACTACAATGAAGTGTGGTGTTAAATTGTATGAATGGGGAAGAGGAGCAGGAGTGTGAATTGAATTGTGCAGTATATTTTGTATGCGCAATGTTTAATGAAACCTTGTGTGTGTTTTTAGTTTCACGGTGCCAGAAGAAACTCAAAGGATTGCACCAGTTGAGCTCCAGCCTATTCCTTATTGATTACCAAGGGTCTGTAACACCCACTATTCCACTGACAAGGACAGCTTTCTGAATTTTAATGCTGTGCTTCTGGACAATATCCATTTTCTTTTGTTGTCACAATGTTCCTTTAATGTTGCAAATTAGTCATCCACCTCCTGACTAGCTCAACATTCTTTTCTGTAGCACATGGCTCCAAAATACAGTTAGTTAAATGAAGGTAAATAGAGATAAATAAATATTAATGGTTGAAATTACTGTGGCTAGAATCAGAATTAACAAAAGGTTCAACAAGGGGGCAGAGATGTTTGCAAAATTAAATGAAAAGACCAGACAAAGTGCTTTGAATTGTTACCCTATATTGTAAACAAATATATCACAACAAAAATGTGTAGACTGTACACATCTGGGTCTGGGTGCACCCTATTCAAAGATGATTCAAATTATTAACAAATTATAATTTGTGTATCAAATATAGGTATCTCTCGATGAGATCGTAAATCAAGTCACCTTATAACAACCATCCAATCATTAATACACCAGCACAATATACACAATAAGGATGATGGTGTGTCTCTTGGTCCATTATCACCAGCACAGGCAGTGTCTTTTGTGGAAGTCGGGGGTAACAGCAGCCCTTCAGTCAAGGCAAAAAGGTGGATAATAATAAAAAAAAAGTCAAGTCAGTGGTGCTGGGGGTCAGTTGAGCCAGTTGGGGGGCAGTTTTGTCCTACCAGTGTGGCTGGAAAAAGATGAGGTTCACTTTATACACTGGTGCTCTGGGGTGCAGGGATCCATCTGGGTTAGCTCGCCATCTATTTTCAAAGGGTAGGTAAAAACCTGGCCTGCAGTTATTAACATGGCCAGAATTAATTCAATGCACATAAACCTATTGCAAATAATATACATCTGATGCAAATTATACAATAAACACATTTCAATATTTCAAATAACTTTTAAGATAAATTAATTTCTAAATAGTTAACTAAAGTTAAATTTGTATTTTCTTAATATTTTAGATAACACAAAACAAAGTATGATTGGACTAATTTAACTTCTTTGTCTTTTAACAGATTCAATATACTGATGAAAATAAAACAGAACAAGACATCACTTATGTTGCTTCAGTATTTTTTTTTACAATAGCTTTATCATTCAGGAAAAAAATATTCACCAATTAAACACACTTTGTCAAGGTGGTAATTCTTTTTAGTTCATATAACAGCGGTATTTTACTTCAGCACCACTCTAACTAGGTCCAATGCTACACACCTGCTCATGGTGCAACATTGAATTGTTTGTCTGCAACTCACAATTCAGAAGTCGTGGAGCAATGTTTGGCAGATTTCACCGTGGCTGGATTCACACAACACATCTACAAACTTGCAACAGAAGTACAGGCTGTCAAATTCTAATTTGACAACATTATTTTGTGTGATTCCCAATTTAATTTCAACTAGGATTTCCGTTCAGCAGCAGCAGCAGCTCTTCTCCCCACAGAGTCACACAGGTGTCTGACTAGTGCTATTTAGCCGGCCCACTGCTGCTGCGGTCCTGCTCTCTGATTAGCTAAGAATAGTTAACCCTTTGTGACCTGGACTGCCTAGGTTACACGCAGGTACATGTGCTATTTACACAATGTGGGTGCAGTGCGTCAACATGACCGTCTGTCTGAAACCAATATGGCCTTGTAGCAGCTAATAATGTAATAATGGCTAATAATGTAATAATGGATCATAATGTAATAATTTAAATTTAAAAGTTCATAATGTAATCGGCTCATAATGTAATAAAATCATGGACACAAAGTAATAAAGGCTTTGCGCATAGTGTAATAATGTAATAACTTATCACATTAAGAGCCTTATTGATACTGCTCATAACAGCTCATTATGTAATAATAGCTCATATAGTGAGAAAAGTGTTGCATTATCATTTTACCTCTCAAATAAAGATGCAAGTAAAGCAAAAGGCAAACTAAATTAGTGAAACCAAGTATTATTTAATAGTAATTGCATTCTCACATTTTATTAATGTATAAAGATGAGCCTCTAGGTGGCACCCATGAGAGTTATTTTGGGCCTTTAAAAATGCCACTTCTACTGTGACAATTGCAGGTAAGCAGCACCATTTGTGACCTTTAATTTAACCTTTAAAGTTAATATCTTTGTTAAACCAAGCCATCCACCTCATCTGTTTAAATATTCTGTGTATTAAGATGTATGTCAGGAAAATGTTGTATGTTTTTGCTAGCGGCTACTTTTTGTGTTTTAGTTAGCAGCTATTTCTTGTGTATTAAGATGTTTGTTAGAATAATGTTGTATGTTTTAGCTGCAATTACCCTTACTGTTACCGACTATTAAATGTGGCACATTACAAACTGAAGCTGATCATTGAAGCTGTTGTCATCCGACTCGGCTCTTAGCCACCGGAGCTGCAGAGCTGGTTTTTTTTCCTCCGGTGAGGGAGGAGGGAGGGGCGAGACAACCGCATAAGTGATGATGATTGGCTCTCTAACGTTGAGTGAGAGTTCTTAAGCCAATCAATGGCAATGTTTGGTTTACACACAAGCCACACATGCACAAACTAGCAAAGGGGACCTGCAGCAATGGCGAGTCCGGAGGGAAAGTTAACGTTTTCAAAGTGGAAGTATAGACACTACTTCAATCTCTTTTGTCCACGTCCGTTGTAAGCAACTCTGATCTAATTAAGCATCTCTCAGTGGCACACGCTTCTAGAAAAGTAACACTGACCAAAAACTCTGTTGCTGACGCTGTTGATGATGATAGCAGCATAGCTTGTGACACAGACTGAACTGAATGCAATGACAGGCAGGTATGTTGTTGAGAACTTGCTCCCGTTAACAGTTGACATTGGCAAAATATCGGGGAGAGCAGGTGCCGGTCCGCCATGCAGAAATACATTTTTTAAATGTAGATGCCGAGTACGCTAAAATGACTGCCGAGCTCAAAAGGCGGAAGAAATAAAAGTAACGCAATAGTTACTTTTCCTGGTAACTAATTACTTTTATAGTAGAGTAATTCCGTTACTAACTCAGTTACTATTTGGGAGAAGTAACTAGTAACTATAACTAATTACTTTTTAACACATGCCCAACACTGATTACATTATGAGCCGATTATTACATTATGAACTTTTATTACATTTAAATTATTACATTTTGAGCCATTGTGACTTAGCCATTATTACAATATTAGTTGCTACAGGCCTTTTCAGGGCTGATACCAATTCTTAGACATCAAGGAGGCTTAAAACCGCTATTTCAGACAAATATACATTTAAAGTAAAATTTACTCAAGTACTGTTCTTAAGTACAATTTTCAGGTTGAGTATTTCCATTTTCTACAACTTCATTCATCCTGTCCACTACATGTACTAGTTACATTGCAGACTCACAATATTCAGTATAGGTTTTTAACCGTCATGTGTAACCAATCAGATATTGCCTTGGGCATGACATTGTGTGAGAGGATGATGCATCAGAGTTAAAGTAGTACAGATCAACTAGCCTGATAATTGGCCAGGGCCAATAATGGGACTGCTCCCACCATGTAGTCTTTTTGCTGCTACACAACCAAAATCTAAAAATGAAGCTTGAAGTATTTTACATTCACCAGAATACATCAAGTATATCTTTGTGCAGTACAGAAAACAGCCAAGTGTCTTGGAAAGCAGACATTTGCCCATGACAAGTGTACACTGAGTGAACTGGGTCTCACCAGCATTGAAAGAATTACACTGCACACTGAACTGACATTCAGACCACATTTGCCCTCTCCATCAATTCCTGGCTCACCTACAGTGCTGTGAAAAAGTATTTGCCTCCTTCCAGATTTATTTTGTTTTTGCTTTTTTTGTCACACTTAAATGTTTCAGATCGTCAAAAAATTTTTAATATCAAACAAAGATAACCTGAGAAAATACAAAATGCAGTTTTTAAATGATGATTTTATTTATTAAGAAAAAAAAGAAAGCTTGACCTTAAGGTCAGAAACTGATGGCCGAACATTCACCTTCAGGATTCTCTGGTAGAGAGCAGAATTCATGGTTCCATCAATTACAGCAAGTCATCCAGGTCCTGAAGCAGCAAAGCATGATGTTCTTTTTCTGAATTCCTGTGTTAATTTTACACCAGATGTAATGGGACGTGCACCTTCCAAAAAATTCCACTCTTGTCTCGTCTGTCCACAGAATATGTTCCAAAAGTCTTTGGGATCATCAAGGTGTTTTTTGGTAAATGTTAGACGGGCCTTTGTGTTATTTTTGGTCAGTATTGGTTTTCGCCTCGGAACTCTCGCATGGATGCCATTTTTGCCTAGTCTCTTTCTTATTGTCGAATCATGAACACTGACCTTAACTGAGGCAAATGAGGCCTGCAGTGCTTCAGAGGTTTAGTCCGGTGATGTAATGAAAATACCATTACAGAGGCGATAAAAGCACAACATTTTGCATGGTGTTTCCTTAGGGTCTAAAGTGTAATTTTGGCCTAGGAGCCCTTGGAAAAAAACCTTCATATTATAAGTATATCATTATCAATGAAATATGATTAAAAACACAGCGATTTTCAAGTTCCTGCACAAGATGGTGTTCAAATTAATCCAAAATTTAGCATCTTTCTATAAAAGCACGGAATCTCTGTCTGTCTGTGTGTGTGTGTGTTTCTGTTAGTCAAATATCTCTGCGGATCAGGATCACACTGACCTGAGACTTTCAACATGGCTGCTGCGTGGTTCAGTGGTGTGCATCTAAGCATTTGCTTGGACTGCAATGATACCGTGACTAACTTATTTCATAAATGCTTTTCAAATTCCACCGAGCATTGTCCACCGGAGCCACCACAGTCACGTGCACACCAGAGCCAATCACTGCACACGGTGGCCATGTACGCACCAGAGCCAATCACTGCAGAGCTCAAGCCCACGACATACCTGAAGAAACAAGCGGATTGATACCTGCAGCAGCGCGAGCTGGACCGGGATTTTGCCGGCGGTTCGGTCCCGGTCCCGCATCTAAACTGACTGTTGTGGATTAATGAGATTAAACGAGTCCGGACCGAGTCTGTTCGGGTCTGAGGAGATCCGGAGATGCGGACAACAAAGTTGAATCGGAATCAGTGGATGTTCGTGTGTAGCTAGCGGCTAGCTAGCAGCTAGCCGCTAGCTACACAGCCCACATCCCAAGGCGACGGACTGGACGCATCGGCACGTCCAAAACCGGACTTAGGGTAAATAATGTCCGCCACGCTTTTTCGCGAACATTGCCATCACGTTTGCTTTGTGTCTGGTGCAGGAAGAAACGGTAAAAACTGGCTTTTGTCACGAAAGTGTCCAAGCAGCAAGTTTGGTTGTTGAGGAACAGGAAGTTGTGGGAGGGACCTAGGCGGATGATTGACAGGCCGAACGACGGTTGGTGTATAGACAGCGATTTTGAGAGTTGAGAGATTTGTGACATTTAGCGTGTTTGGAGTGTGTAGTTAGTGTGTTGTGTAGTGTGTTTAGTGTGTAGTGGAGTCGGTTTTTTGTTTAATGAGTCAGAACAATGAGAAGATGCTGAATGTGGAGCAGGCAGTGCAGCTCTTCATTCAGCTGGAAGGAGCTCAGGCAGACCTGAGCATTGCCTGCATTTAAATGTAAATAGTTACATATAACTTCGTAAATGTTTAAAATGTATGCACAAATTTAGCAAACAACAATTTATATTTGCATTACAAGTAAAAATGGTTTGTTAAACATTTTTGTGGTTTTCACAGTAAAAAAACAAACTTTTTGTACTCTGATTTTATGGTTTTTTTTTTGATTTTAGGTCCATTGTGTTAATACAGTATGTCAAAATAATAAAACTGTACAGGCACACGTGTGAGGTTGTGCTGAAAATAATGACTCCAAGTAAATAGTTTTTAAGGTGAAATATAATGGCAAAATCAAAAATAGTCAAACAGCCAATTATACCCTGGAATATCGGATTTCACAACAAACCTAAATATCCCTGACGTCCCACCTTCAAACACAGCCTCATTTGGCCATCCATGAAAAAGCTACTTAACCTCCCACTTTTTTATAGGAATACATTTTTCTTAAGGGGCACTGCACTAGTTTTATATTATTTATGTTTATGAATTTTTACATAACTAAAGCTTAAATACATGTCAAAGTATTGAAAAAGTATAATCTTTATTAGCCCTGTAATTGATAATTATGAATCATTGCAGTTGCATTTGCAAAGAGATGAGCAGTCTAGACTTGCTTTGCCACATTTGCAGGTGGAACAATCCCCCTTACAGCAACATATAATAAGTTCTTTGCAGGCTGTGGGGACTTCTGGAAGTGCCATCCAAACTGGTTCCCATGACCCTGATTCCTTGGTCCATCCATAGTCCTTTGGAGAAGGAATACCTTGCTGTGAGAGTATGCTGGTTGCCCAGATTCCAGTCTGATGAACTGCCTGTCTGATGTGCTGCAGCAGAGTATCTTGGGTGGGTGGCAGTTTCTCATTATCCGACTCCCATGGCAGAAGAGTTCTTTCCTAGTCTGGACAATGGAGCTTGATGGACTGGACTTGTCATACAAGATGACAGTCAGTTTCTCAAGCTTTTGGAACTGCCATGAAGCATCTAATTTTTGGAATGGATTCCTGGCAAGGGAAGCAAATGCTTCAGTGGCTTCATCATAGGCTTGCCAGGCCCGCCAAACTGACTTCTTACCCTTCCCATTGAAAGCAGATGTTGTATCACACCCTGAATAGACATGGAACATCAACAGTGCTTGAGACTTGTCCTTACCCAGACTTTTACATGTTACTGACATGGAAAAGTCTGTACTTTGCCACCCAGATGTCAGTTAAAGGTTGAATCACAAGTTACACAAATCACAAATTATCCTTGTCATGAGCCTCGTGTCCTTAAGTTCCGTGATCATGGTTCAGATATTCCTGTCAGCATCAAATGTTGTTACTTCATGGAGAGCACCTTGGTCAATGCCACCCTCACAGATGAAGCACTTTTGAACATCCAGTCGCTGGCATTTCATTGGCTTTCTCCCTCCAGATTCAACAGCATTCTGCACATTCTTCTTTGTCGCTTTCGTAAGCTTTGAATTATTAAACTTAAGGTGGTGAGATTTGTGCCAAGAAGCAGAATGTGAAGCAAAATTGCTAGCAGTTTCATCATTCCCAAAATAGAGTTGAGTTGGAAGATTGTCAATCGCCCTGAATTGCTCAAAATTAGCAAGAAATTATCTATAGGCATCAGATTTATCACCACTTGTCCAAGGTGTCTGCAAGGGACATCTCAGGGGTTCAAAGGTGTCTTTCTGGCAAATAATACATAGAGCCCAGTTCAGCTCCATGTTGAAGTCCCAGAAACTAATGCTATGCAAGCATAAAAGAACGAACGAATCAAGACATTCTGACCTGCAACACGTCTACATTAGGAAACCAGAATAACTGAAAGTACGTCTAGCTATATACTGTCACACGCAAATAGTTTTTTGTTAGGCTGCATCATATTAAATCCTAATGGCCAAACTATGAACTCAGTACATAGCTATATGAATGACCTAAAGTTGAATTTGAAAAAGTTGAAGTTGAAAAATAAAAGAGAAAACCAAGATCTCTCAACATTTAAGCAATTTTTGCTGCCTTTTTTTTTTTTTTTTTTAATTCTGCCTATACTATACAGGGCTTATTGAAGTTTTGGGGGGTCTATGGTGTCTTGGTACTCTATTTTACACTTATAATTTGGAAGATCTACTGGCCTGAGTACAAATTAACAAAAGGAAGCTTATTCAGTGGCCTTAAAAGGCCATTACCATGAAAGTTTTACTAAAGAGGAAAAAAAAAACAAAAAACGTTTTTCTTGGATATTGTTTTGTAAGTAATTTGACACTACATTTCAATAGTTCAGCTGGGCTCCAAGGCTGAAATCATTCAAGAGAAATCCATGAACTATTGGTGATGTATTCAGTTTTTAAGAATCTTGTACTGTTTTGAAATAATCGCAGTTTTAGTTTTAAGGGGTTTTAGCCCGTCTTCTCATTTTATAATGGGTGTGTATTGCGTCAGCTAGAGTGCGTGACATCATCGCTTGAGTGGAGAGTAGGGGTGCACCAATCCGATATTAAGATCGGATATCGGCTCCGATATTGACAAAACGGCCGGATCGGAGATTGGTAAAATGAAACAGATCCACGGGCCGATCCAGTTTTGTTTTTTTTTCTCCGTCGCAGCACATCCTACGTCATTCTTCAGCGTTAGTGTGTTGCATGCTGGAAGAGCGCAAGTTGTTGTTTGACCAACTCTTTTAGTTTATTCTTAGGTTCAGCTGCTACGTTTTATTTTGTATTCCTGTTTGCAGGACGTTACACTTACTCACGTCACATTTCTCCGCTGATTAGCTAGTAGCCCCGCCATCAGTTGTTAGCCTAGCAACGCTAACTTCCAAACCGACGTACTCAATACTCTGTGGGCTGTTTATCATTGCTCCGTTGGTCCTCCCTCCACCACAACCTCAGGGTTATTCACCGTCGGGCTGCTTTGTCTCCTCCTCTGCTGCTGCGGTCTCCCCGGCTCGCAGCGTTGCTGGATGGTCGCCCCCGCTGTGTGCACGGAGCCTCCAGACGCTAGTTTGTTTATGGACGGTGCTACTGACTTCGGTGCTAGTTTTCCCTCCGTGCTGACTGACAGGCACTACATTCATGCTTTGTTTTGTTTGTTCCACTTTGTTACGTGTGTCCTTGGTTACCCTGACAGGCGCTATATAAATTAAATGTTTTATTATTATTATTATTATTATTATTATTATTATTATTATTATTATTATTATTATTATTATTATTATTATTATTATTATTATTATTATTATTATTATTACCACTACCACTACCACTACCACTACCACCACCACACATGTTTACAATGTTCGGTTTGATTATTTTGTCTTAGTTAGGAAAGTCTGGTGCTTTAGTCCCTTTCACATGGTGGAAGGTATACAGTTTATTATTAATTCAACAACGGTATCGGATCGGTATTGGGTATCGGTCGATACACTCAGTTCAGGTATCGGTATCGGGATTAGATCGGAAAAAACTGGATCGGTGCATCTCTAGTGGAGAGCAGCTGACCTAACTGGAGAAAAAATTCTCTTCAGCTTGATTTTGATCCCAAATCTTTTACTTGACATAGACAAGCAGCTGATGGTCTTATTTCAGATGTAGGACTTACAGTTTTGGATTTAGAAGCCCGAGAGCGACATGAACGCGAGCAGCTCCCCCATAAGCCACAATGTTGATTTTGAGGCTAAATTTCTGGAGGAGAGCAGACAGTACCTGATTTGTCTCTCGCTTTTCTGCCCTCATTTCTCACTCTAAAGAAATAAAAACGTCATGACCGAGTTCAGCTATGTCTCCTCTTACTCAACATAAATATTTTGGCGATAACCATTACAGTTTTTTCAAAAATTGCAGGGGTTTGGGAGGCGTTTTCCCATTCAGTCTTATGGGGACATTTTCATCTTTGTCTCTGCTTCTTCTCCAGCGTGTGTATCTGAGGAATGCGTGTGTATTGCGTGAGCTAGAGTGCGTGACATCATCGCTAGAGTGGAGAGCTGCTGGAAAATCTGGAGAAAGAATTCTCTTCCGCTGGATTTGGATCCCACATCTTTTACTTTACATAGACAATATACACACAGAAATGTAGGAAATCTTGTCAGCTTGCTCCATGGTTGCTCCTGCTCCAGCGTATGTGCAGCCATTTTAAGCTCTTTGACCCTTTCACTTTTTTACATTTTCATCCTTTTTTCACCTTTTTCAGCGCTCTTACTGTACATCTTTTCACCTTTTTAAGCTCCTTCAGCCTAAAACCTTTCAGCTTTTCTGCCTTTTCAGCTTTTGAAAAATTCAGCTTTTTCTGCAAATTCTTGACCATTCTTATAGTTTTATGCATTTTCCAGTACATTCAGCAGATTGCAAAATTGCTTCAGCCTTTAGCATTCACACTGTATTTTCGCAGGAAATGCAATTTTTCTAGTTAGACTAGTCATGTACTAATAAAGGCTTTTTAAATTACCCTCGAGTGCCTCAGATCTTCTCTTATAAGTTATACTTGGATCCCTAAACTGAAGAGCACCAGAGGGACCCCTTTTTTCCACACCCAAGCAGCTTTTGTGTGTTTTTTTTTAATGTTTTTTTAAATTAAATATACTTCTTTCCTAAAAACATGGAGCACACAGAAACAATTCTAAATAGGACTTTTTTATGTACGTGCTTGTGGGTGATTAAGCTGCTTTTTAATTATTTTTTTATTTCTAAAATAGACCTCTCTGCTACTATGCGTGTGTCAGCTCACTGTAACAGTAATAGTAATCGGAATAGTAATAGTGGAACCATTCACACTGCCGTTTGAATGCATGGATCCTGCACCAATTCTCCGCCTCCTCTTCATTGTGAAAGTCTCAGAGGCTGTGAAGTGGAGGGGTGAAATTTCGCTCCAGCACTGATCCGACTCTGGAGGTAGTATCAGAGGCACAGTATTGGCGAAACGAACCAGTGTGAATGGATAAGCTGGCACTGCTGCATGTCCGTCTGACCAGGGACGTGCACATGATTATAGAGGGGCAGGGGCTAAAAGTCAGAAAAGGGCAGTACGTGCGCGCGCGGTTTTTTAAGGCCTTAATAACACAACATGTAGATTAATTAGCTGTGTGGGGCGCCGTTAAGCTCAGTTGGTAGAGCACGCGTCCCATGTGCCGAGGCTCTGCAGCGGATCCGGGTTCAACTCCCGGCCTGGGTCCCTTTGCTGCGTGTCTCTCCCCCTCTCTCTCACCCTGTTTCCTGTCATATCTTCAGCTGTTCTATCAATAAAGCCATAAAAGGCCAACAAAAAATAAATCAAAAACTTCTTAGCTGTGTATCCTGTGTAGCTGTGAGTGATTTGCAATAGCCATTTCTTTTGTGTCAACAAATTGTCAAAATTAGTTTATTCACATCATCATAATACTGAGGTTTGGAAAACATGCAATTCAGCTGCGGTTCTTAAAAAGCAATAAAACACTGTTTTATTATTAGGCTATTTATTGGAGGACAAGTGCAAACTAGAAATAAAGGCTACACATCTAAACATGTGACAGAACCAAGAAATGACTACAGTGACTGTTAGTAGGAACAACAATGTTTACAACAGCAAAGTCTCACTGAACTCAATATCTGGAAGAAGTTTAAGATTTGTGGCAGATAAACAGCCGACACAGACAGCTGTCGGATTAGATTATTAACTCTCATTAACAAGCAGTTAGCTTAACGAGGATAAATGGACAATGGAATAAGTGGAAGGCGACTTGTTAGCCCCCACAAGGAAGTTATGTTGATGGATTTATAACTCACAAAGGTTCAAGTCGCTCCACTGTCACGTCTCATTTATGTGCATGGTGGAGTTCTGATGAGGCATCTCTCTCCAAAATAAGAGCTTTACATTGCACCCCATTGGAGTTTAGAACTGGGTTCTTAGCAGGGACACACGCAGGCACACACGCAGGCACACACGCAGGCACACACGCAGGCACACACGCAGGCACACACGCACACACGCAGGCACACACGCAGGCACACACGCACACACGGTTTGTTCGAGGTCCAACACCACAAACCGAGCTACTAACGCGACAGTGCCTTTTCAGGCTTGCTGCCATGTTGTTGTGTTTGTTTCTCTGTGGAAAGTAAATGCGGGGGGCGGAGCCCATATGAACTAGGGGAGCCCATAGAGAGCATTGGCGGAGCGAGTTATAGAGAAAATAATAAAAAAAAAATTTCATCTTAGTCTCGAGGGGAGGTGAGAACTGTCACATTAACTGACCCGTTATCTTCAGGCATCTTCTTCAATTGAATGCTTTGAAATTTCATGTGGTAGGAATGTTAGTTATGACACAGCTTCTGATAAATGTTTTAACAATAAAAACATATCTAAATCATTTTAAAAAGGCATCAACCCTAAACAAACAGAGTTGAAATAGATCATATGGCCCGCAGCTTATGCCTTAAATGTTTTTGTTATGGCCCACCAGCAAATGAATAAATCATACATGTTCAAAATGCAGTTCCTCTTTTCACAACATGGTGGCAGCCCCACTCTGTAACTCTGTCTGGTAGTGTGAACCATGCTGTGACCCCTTGACCGTAATTTCTGCAATGGCAACTGGAGTAAAAACAGAAAAGTTGATAACAAGGGCCGCTGCTTCCAGGACAGATGACAGCAGTATTGTTTCACTGAAAACTGAAACAATTGTGTCTGTCTAATTTGTCAAGAGACTGTTGCCTTATTTAAGGAATTCAATGTAAAGAGACACAAACAAAACGTGCTAATTCATACGACAAGCTAACAGGGAGCGACTGTGCTGCCACAACAGCGCTTCTTCTCGCGGGCTCGTGAGTCAAATGAAAACACCAGCAAAGCAAAATACAAAATGTCTATCCATCTATCGATCTATCGATCGATCGATCGATATCAGAATTTCCTGAACTTGAATAATGACTGCATATGTATTACTGATCTGGAAAGTAAAACGGCTTTCAAAATGTTTTTGACTGATAGTTAGGAATAAAACCCAACTTGCCCAGACCATAGGCAAGCACACTAACCAGTCAAATAGCACTTGACAACCTCACCATACTTAGTCCCTCACATCCTGGGTATGTCAACTCAGTCATTAGCAATTTCTGCCCATATTTCTTTGTCTATTTCTACATGACATGCCATCAATGAGGTTGGTTGTGGGATAAATCTGAGGACATCATCAAAGAGATACCACAAAATATCCTCATGGATTGGCAAGAAGATGCGATTTCCCCCCACTCTGCATGCATGTGACTTTTCATGGGTCTCATTGACGTCGAAAATGGTCCCAGGATAAATCTCATCATCATATTTGATGACACACCACTGTCCAATGATATCCTTGCTTTCCCACGTGATTTCATTTGTGGTCTGCGTTTGGAGCACTTTGGTGTCAGAAAGGATGGGCTCAATATCAAATTAGAAACCTTTGCGTGTTGTGACATTCACTCAAGAGTCTGAATCGTTGCGCAGAGACAGCTGACATCTCTATCATCTATTTACAGTAGCCTGCTGAAATTCATATTCTTAAGCCAACTTAGAATGTGGGCAGCTAACTAAAAAGCACACTCCTCAATTCTTAACAATAAGTTATATTTTTTCAAGAAATGGGTATTTATAATTAAAAGGTGAACTATGCACATTTTGAGGGACTTCCGGTTATGACGTGGTGGTGAGGCGTCGCAGAACCCGTGTGCTCCGGTAAAATATAACAGTATATTAGTAAACCTGTTTGTTTAATTTTGCAAAAAGTCTAACCCAGTACAAGAGGTAAAGAGAAGAAAGGAGACGACGACCTGGAGTTAGCTCGTGGGCTAGCTGAAGCCTCTGAAAGCCAAGCTAGGGATGAAGGAATTTTAGCAGCTATTCAGGCTCTTCGGAAAGACTTCTCTGCCCAGCTCCAAGAAGATATCACCTCAAACCACGGGATCAAAGAAGCCATAAACTCCTTCTCCGAAAGACTAAGTAGGGCCAAGTCCCGTATAAGTTCCACTGAGGACCAATTGAACAACCTAGAGACCTTCTCTGCAGCCACTCAAAGACAGGTGCTAGCACTCACTAGGTCAGTGGAGGCCATGGAAAACCGCCAGCGCTGCCTGAACGTGAGACTGGTGGGCTTGCCAGAAAACACAGAGAAAGGTGACTTGGTATCTTTCGGATGGTTATCAGAATTCCTCGGTCCAGAATATTTCCCGAATCGAGTATCCATTGACCAAGCTTTCAGACTTCCAAAAGCAGCTAATGCTAACAAGCCAAACCTAAAAGCTGTTCCTCAGGCGATCCTCGTGAAATTCCGCTGGCTGATTGACAGAGACAGAGTGATGAAGGCGGCTCACAAAAGAAATCACTACAGTTTGAAGGGAATCGCGTGATGTTTTTCCCCGACCTTTCAGTGGAGATCCAGCAGCAGAGGAGAAAGTTTGATGGAGTAAAAGCCCGGCTTCACAATCTTGATATCGACAGGTATCACATATTGGTAATATCGCTGGCCTGCTGTTTGATAGTAGCAATAAGTTTTGTTTTGTTTCATTTTACATAATGTTATGGGTCAGTAAATACTCATACTCGGGTTTGGCCTCTGTTTTTTAATACCTTTATACAATTTATGCCGGACGTGGGTTCCAACCTAATTTGTTCAATGTTCTGTATCTGCTCCTTCCTTAAGGATCAATGCAAGTTGTCCGGAATTTCAGTGTTTTGTAAGAGTGTGAGAGGGGTCTGTGCAATTAGGGGGCACCAGGACTAAAGGAGAGCTCCGTCTCCGTTCTGGAGAGGGGGCGTTTGTTTTTGTTACTGTTTCTTTTCTCACACTGGTTCTCATTGGTCGAAAAGGAGTCCATGTTACAAGTGTAATATTACGTAGTTTGGGTTATGAGTAATGCTCCTTTTCTCAATATTATTTCATGGAATGTCAGGGTTATGAGAAAATTAGTTAAAATTAAGCAAGTACTGTCTAGACTTAAATACCTCCAAGCAAAAGTTATATTTCTCCAAGAAACGCATCTGTCTAGAGGAGATTGTGCACATAAGGAGGAGATGGCCTGGGCAAATCTTAGCTTCCTGTTACTCGTCACAGGCAAGAGGAGTAGCAATCCTTATCCATAAATCAGTCCCCTTCAGGATTCACAATCTTCTCCAGGATCCTGCTGGTAGATTTGTGGTGGTCAGGGGAAATCTTTTGAATCAAGAAATTATTTTTCTAAATGTTTATGGGCCTAACAATGATGATGCCACATTCTTTAGTAACCTCTTTATGAGCATTTCCTCCTTTCAAGGTGAAATAATTATTGGGGGGGACTTTAATTGCGCTCCTAACTCTCTTCTAGACCGTTCATCGAGAAATGACACCTCCCATACTAACACCCGAAGGGTGATAGACCACTTCATGTCAGAGCTGAACCTTTGTGATATTTGGAGATCCAGAAATGCCACCGTACTTGAATATTCTTGCTACTCAAACCAAACACAATCCCGCATAGATTATTTTTTAATTACTAGGTCTCTTGGGGCTAATGTTGTCAGGAAGGGGGATTGGGATGCAGGCGCAGACCCAGGGGTGTCTAAAAGTTATCCAAGAGAGATAACCACAAAATCGCCAAGGCGATGGGTGGGAAAGGGGGAAAAAGAAAACCCACTAAACTGTTTCGAGCCACTACAGGCTTCCCTAATAAAACAAAGCGCTCAAATGCTTAACCGAACCACCGCTGCCAAGCAGCTGACCCAAAACCAAGATTGTCCAGGAGACCCAGAAAAGGAAAAGGTAAGTAACCACAAATACACACAATGAACTCAGTTGCAAAGCCACAGGGAGAACCTCTCAGTACCTCTGAAGGTGAGATAATGAGTCAGCACAGAGCACTGGAGACTCAGAGTATATGAAGGCTCCCCACACCTGGTCTTCATCAAGGCCAATCAGTGCCGCACACACCTGGTAGTAGTGAGTGACTCTCTCACCACTCTCACAGGACCGCATGCTTGAGTGCCCTCACAAATGTACAGGACTGTGGACACAAAGGCATAGTTATTTCAGATCATGCCCTAATATTTTTGCTCTATCGCCTTACTTCATATGCAAGGGGGCAAACAGTGTGGAGGCTTAGCCCGAGATGGCTCCAGGATCAGAACTTTCTCATTACAAAGGAGGAACTGTTTGAAGCGCTGTCCCATATGAACGGAGGGAAGGCATCAGGTCCCGATGGCCTACCCATAGACATTAACAAGCACTTTAAGGAGATGCTTGTGCCACCGCTTTTTGATATGTTAGTAGAATCAGTTGAACCAGAAAATGTACCTCCCTCATTATCCAGTGCCTTAATAACACTGATTTTAAAGCCAGATAAACCCCACACAAAATGTGGGTCTTATCGTCCAATTTCATTATTTAACTCAGATGCTAAGATTATAGCAAAAGTTTTCGCGAGACGTCTTGAAAATCATCTTCCCTCTCTGATAGCCCCTGACCAAAATGGTTTCATAAAGGGCCGTCAAGGTTTCCACAACATTCAAAGACTACTAAATATTATTGATGCGAGGAAGGAAAGCCCTGATACAGCAATAGTTTCCCTGGACGCGGAAAAAGCGTTCGATAGGGTGGAACATGATTATCTTTTTGAAGTTCTTCAGCGATTTGGGTTTGGTGAATACATATGTAAGTGCATAAAAATGTTTTACCACTCCCCAAGCGCGTCAGTCATGACAAACTTTGTAACCTCCCAGCCCTTTAATCTTCAACGAGGGACCAGACAGGGGTGCCCCCTTTCACTCCTTCTGTTTGCGTTGGCAATTGAGCCACTTGCTATTGCAATTAGACAAAATAACAGTATAACAGGTATCAGAATAGGGAATGTCCAGAATAAAATATGACTTTTTGCAGACGACATTGTTTTATTCCCGACTGAGCTTAATTGCTCTATTCTAAATCTCCTTAGGCTTATAAAGATTTTTGGGTCAATTTCAGGGTATAAAGTGAATGAATCCAAGTCAAATATCCTTTTCCCTTAAACAATCTGAGAGAAGATGTCCCCCAATACAAACCACTTTTAAAAATACAACAAGTTTTACTTACTTGGGGATCAATATTACTCACTCGACAGAGGACCTTGTTTCCACAAACTATAGCCGTGTAATATCAGGAGTGACTAACCTTATTAACAGATGGTCAACAATGCCAATTTCGATGATTGGCAGGATTAATATCCTTAAAATGAATGTGCTTCCCAAATTTCTGTACTTATTTCAATGCATTCCACTTCCTCTGCCAACAAACTTCTTCCCAAATATGACTAAAGTCTTTAGAAATTTCATATGGAATAACAGGCGAGCAAGATTACGCCTCTCCCTACTTTATCTGCCATATGACAAGGGGGGGGTTGAAGCTTCCTAATCTCAAATGGTACTACTGGGCATGCCAGCTTTGGACAACCTCTTTCTAGTTTAGGCCCAGTCCATCCCTCTCGTGGGTGACCATGGAAAGAGAAACTTCAGTTAATTTACCTCTTAATTTGTATCTGTACTCAGACAAACCTGAGAAACTAAAGAAATCCTCAGGTAATCCTTTTGTCTCCAACTCCACTCATGTTTGGCATGAAGTTCATAGCTACCTTAATGTTTCCTGTAAATTATCACAGTTCACACCCATTTGGGGAAACAACAATTTTCATCCGGGGGCAAAAGACAAAGGATTCAAACTCTGGGCAGACAAAGGTATTGGAAAAATAGCAGATCTCTTTCAGGAGGATGTTTTTATGTCATTTGAGGTTATCAGGAAAAAATTTGACTTACCTGCTAAACATTTCTTTAAATACCTCCAAGTCAGAGACTTCATTTATAAGCCTACCCCAGAGAAGACTTATTTCAGTCTTTCATAAGATTCTGCTATCAGCGTCACCAGAATCATCGGAGGACAAGAGACTTGCTTGGTGTACAGACTTGGGGGAGTCACAAATACAATTTCAACAATTAATTCGGGTTTCAGACTGTTACAATATAAATGGTCCATGAGGCTTGATATCAGCCCTGAGGTTCTGAATCATTTCAATGGTAATATTCCAGATGTTTGTATAAAACTCACTCAACTCATGTTTGTGAAACTCACAAAGGGACTCTTTTCCACTGTTTATGGTCCTGTTCAAAGTTACAAGAATTTTGGAGAGAGGTTGTTGAGACACTCAAATATTTCCGAGGTGAAAATGTAATAAACATGTTGGGAAAAAAAAACTACACACATTTTTTATGGCCCTATGAACAAAGAGTCAGTATGACGAATAGCAGTTGAGAGCTAACATTATTTTCAGATTTACTTTAAGCCATGTTTCCATTTGTAAAGAGAAAAGGGCAGAAAAGGGCCTTGGTATGGCATTAACCCTTGTATGGTGTTCGGGTCTGTGGGACCCGTTTTCAATTTTTAGTAAAAGAAAAATGATACGATTCATCATTTTTTCAACCTCAAACTCATCGGCCTTGGCTCATTTTCTGTGAAGAACAAATATCAGAACCCATTTTCAATGACCACACACTGTACACCCCCCCTACACATTTATATAACATACAGGGTGTTCGGGTCCACTGGAACCGGGGTTAATAAAAGTGGGGGAATTGTAGGTTCTATGTACCTTCACTCTGTTCTGTCTGGGCCTGCTGGGAACCAATCTTCATATTCTCATACTCTATCCCAGCTGCAAATTGGGGGTGGGACACAATAAATATAGCTTTGCCAGTGTGGTTCCTTAGCACAACTGATCAAGATGGCCAAAAGATTCTCTGCTCAGAGGACCCCACAATTGATTTAGGAAGAGAGAGAAGCTTTTGATGATGGTAGAGGAAGAGGTTTCAGAATGTGAGGATCACTTTTCTGACTATGACTTTGAAGAAAAGGATCAAATTGAGCATCAGCTAATTACAAAATGAAGACGAGCCCCAGGACCAGCCCATCAAAGAAAGGCAAGAATGTGGTACTTATGAGTACACTGTACAGGGATAGGAGAATCTGTGGCCAGGAGCATCAAAACCAGAGGTCATCACGGATAATGATGTTACCAAAGGAGTCATGGACAACACGGACAAGCTGGTGACTGCCTACAGCTACAAAAGGAGAACCCAACACTGGCCAATGGTGATATTCTTTGACCTATTGGAAATCTCTACGTATAACGCCTTATTCATGTGGATGGCACTGAACCAAGAGTGGAACAGAGGGAAGCTCCAGAGGAGATGCCTTTTCTCGAGGAACTGGGAAAGGTACTGGTGAGACCTCAAATCAAGAGAAGACAACATGTTCCAAGAACCCCAGCCTCTGCAGCTATCCTGAGGAGGATTCAGGAGGAGAATGCTGGCGCCCCATCCACCCAACCCATAGAACCACCATCACCATCAGCTTGTGCAGTGTAAACTGACCTGAATGGGTTAAATTACTAATGAAGTTCAAATATATTAAAATCAATAGTTATGTAAAACTTTGCTTCATTTATAAATTTGTTGAACTTCTTCCAGTCAAATCTTGATTATAACAGATTTTCTTTTTTTTATTACATTTTACAAAAAACAAACCAAAAACGAGCAGCACTTTAATTCATAAAAGTGCTTTAACAAAGGTAATGGGCAAATATTAACCATATATGCTGTATATATTGCTTGTAATTAAGATGAAGTAAACATCTGTTGAGTATTTTAACATAAAATTGTTTGATTGTGGCCAAAAAATGCAGCGGGTCCACCAGACCCACAAACACTGGCTGAGTAACCAAAATAAAAACGCCACACAAGGGTTAAGAAACAAAAAAAAGGACACAGACATGTAAGGTTCAGGCTGCGGTGATAAAGCTATGCTGGGAGAACCGTTTTCATTAACCTCCATTCGCGATGCCATAAACAAAACCTTGGCCAAAGATTTTGGCCCAGGTGCAGGAAACACAGGTCGAACTAAAATCAAAGCTCCCCAAACTTGAAGGACACTTGCGTCGCAATAACATCCAGATCTTTGGTATCAAGGAAGGGGCGGAAGGTACCTCAGTGGTTTGCTTTGTGGAGAATCTTATAAAAACTGAACTGGAAGAGAGTACTGGTCCGACCGAATGCGCACATAGAGCACTGGGACCAAAACCTGCCGAGACTGCCACCCCGAGATCAACGGTTGCAGAGTGGACGGGAAAAGGGTGTTTTTCAACTACGACTACGCAACAGGTATGAAGGATAAAAGGAGAGAATATTTGCCAATTAAGAGGGTGCTGAAAGAGAGGGGAATTAGATTCCACACATCGATGACAAAAATAAGTGTTTTCCTGGACCTCACATATAAGAGCACAGAACAAGCTGCTGAGGATCTACGAGCTACAGGCTTCCTGATACCGCCGGGACCCGAAGGCCGAGCGAGAGAAACAATGTGGCTGAGCTCCGGCTGGGAAAAGGCAAAAAACACACAGACTGAGACAGAGGGCAATACCAGCAAAGGATCCGCGACAAGCTCCATGGACTCCAACGACAACCTACAATGGACACAGAGGACTGTTAATTCATCCAACTTCAGCATAACATCAACATTCCCCTACCACTGATTTTGTCTACATCTTTTCAAGGAGCAACCTCTTTGATGGAAGCCCAGTTTTTACTTACTGGTAGTCCTTGTTATAGCTGTTCAATGCTTACTGTTAATAGTTCTTGTTTATTGTTGTGGGTGATCACTGTGAGTGTCTAAGAGAACTCTGGTTTATCAATGCATAACAAAGAATTCAAGGTTATCACCCCTTAATGTGAACAACTTGACGAGCCCGATCAAGCGGGGTAAAATGATATCAAAGGTAAAAAAGGAAAAGGCGCAAATTATATTCTGGCAAGAAAGCCATTTAACAAATGAAGAACATGAAAAATAAAGAAGATGGGTTTTAGGCATACTTATTATTCATCCTTTAGAACCGGACGCAAGAGGGGTGTGGCTATTCTGATGCCAAACATGGTTCATTTTGAAGTCATGTCAGAGACTGATGACAAGAGAAGTTTCATCATGGTAAAAAGTCAATTGGATGATAAAGAGGTGACTCTGTTGAATGTGTATGCATTCTATAAAAAATATTTGATTTAACTGCATTTCAGTCTGCAAGAATAATGATCTGTGCTGGAGACCTCAACATGATTTTGGACCAAGAGCTTGACACAACTAATCAATAAAGGAAGACTACCCCCATTGAAAGATGGATTAAAAGGAGAATTGAGGATCTTGGTTTGATAGATGTTTGGAGTGATTTTCACTACCAGGATAGACAGTTCACATTCTACACAAGCCGCCATGATATGCATTTATGCACAATTCTGAGAGGCACAGGATAAAGGAATGTGAAATAAGCCAGAGAGATGTTTCAGACCACTCCACTGTCCACTTCAAACTACATTTACATAGTAAATATAAGTGTGCTAAATAATACTGGATTCAAGGAAAGAAGAAAGAATGAGCTAAAAGGGCTTCCAGTTCTGGCCTAGAGGGTATGGCGGCTTGGAAAGAGAGCTCTCGACAAGGATTAATTAAAACTGCCCCAAAGTGAATGAATTAACCAGCGAAGTACACGTAAACAAGGGACAAAGGGGCACAAATGACGTCCAAAAAAAACAGGAGAGGTAAAAAGTCAATTATCGAACAAGCTGAAGACAACAAGATGCAGCTAACAGAAGAAGCTAGCGTTAGCCCTCCCGGGGCTAGCCAGGCCGCTTCCCCCGCTCCCAGCTATGATGGCGCTGGGACAGAGAACGAGGACGAACTGGTAAGCTTGATGTTGATACTGGAAGAACTAAGAGGCGTTGGGAAAGAGGTGAAAGAATTACGGAAAGATACGAAAACACAACTACAGGACATCAGAGGAGAGCTGGACAAAACCAATGCAAGGCTCAACGAAGTGGAAGCCAGGGTCGCTGGGCATGAAGATAAGCTCCAAAATACAGAGGAGATATCATCCGAGACGATAATAACGCAGGAAAAGCTACAATTAAAACTGATATGGCTCCAGTTCCGGTCATGGAGCTGTCCAGACGTGAGTGAAGTCAGCCCCGCGGACTTGTGATACATAGACTGATATTTTACAACGAACACTGCATAAATGGTGTTAGAGTAGTTAATTAGTGTTTATATTAAGCCTAAGCCACCCACATATATTCTCCCGACATTATATCCTGCGTCTGCAACCATACTGAACACTCGAGCTAAAGGCTGCCATGACAGTGACCAACCTACGCTAGACCAGCATCTAGTTAAGATGGATGCCCCGCTGAGCATGGCAACTTTTACCGAACCACCTGAACTTACTGAAGGACGACCTATTTGGGAAAATTGACTCAGTGGCGGGATCCCTAAGAAGCTAAATATTATCTGTACGAGCTGAGCTAGCCTCCTCTACTAATGCTCTCCGTGCTACAGCGGACTCCCACGCGGCTCAGCTAGCTGACCTCAAAAACACCACCACTTTCTGCGGGGATTCTGTCAGAGATTTGCAGACGGCTGTTATTGACCTGATCCAGGAGGTGTCTTCTTTGAAAGCTAAGTGTAAGGATCTGGAAAGCAGGTCCAGACCGAATAATGTGAGAGCAGTTGGCCTGAGAGAGCACATGGAGGGGAGTCAGGCCGCTACCTCGATGGTTAAGTGGCTATATGAGACTTTGCACCTGGACTCTCTGCCGGTGATTGACAGGGCACACAGATCGCTGCGTCCCAAGCCGAAAACCGGAGAGGTTCCACGGCCCATAATCATCAGGCTGCACTACTACGGACACAGTAGTAGTATCATTCAGAAGGCCAGGGCACTCGTGACGCTTTACAACATGAGGGGAAAAGAGTGCACATCTTCCAGGACCTCACTGCTGCCCAGATGAAAAAGCGTGAAGCCTTCGCAGGGGTCAAGCGGCCCATGCGCGGCAACGCCGCATTTAAGGACTATGGATATTTTCAACCCGGCCATCTGAGGATATCCCTGCTGAATGGGGAGTGGCACCGCTTTGAGGATCCGTCTGCAGCTGAACATTTCGTTCGGCTTCACTCAGTATCTCCAGATGACTCTGCCGCCCCCGGTAACGGTGTGTCACCGGTAGGCTGTGTGGATGCAGACTCTCCCCCATAGGTAACACTACACCGCTTTATAGCACTACTTTCCTAGCCTGTATATTGAAAGCTGGTGGTAGGCTTACTGTGAATTTATGAATGAAAAGGTAGAATGTTGGTGGTCTCTGGCTTCTGTTATGTTCTCTACGTCCAGTTTCAGATTCAACATTTCTAGTCTATACTACTCTGTTGTGTGTTTTTGATAAGCCAATTGTATAAATTCAGAAATGTTCTCATTATTATCTCAATCTGCTCTCCCCCTCATTCCCCTCTGTATCACATTCTACTCTGTTGTGCAGCCTGTTATTGCACCCTCAGTCAAAATGTGTAGTTTGAATGACTTTCTCAATTTCAAGTGTTCTTGTGTTGTTAAGTTTAAGATTAATATCACATGGTCCAGTTTGAAGCAACTGGAAAATGCTTCCTTTTGAGGAGTTTCTGGAAGGTACACTGGTGCTCTCGTGCACAGCTCGTTTTGGAGCTGTTGTTTTGTGTTGTGGGCTTTTTTGGGTTTTTTTTGTTTTGTTTTCTCCTTTTTTCCTTTCTTCTCCCCTTCCTCCCCTATGGTCTCCATCCATCTATGCGCAAAGCTCACATATCTTCAGGGTGTTTCATAGCATATCACCTCAATCTCTAGTTTATGAGTAGGCCAAACAGTGGTCTGAGCAGAGCAGGGTCACTCTCTTTTGTGAGCTGGAATGTCAAGGGGCTAAACTCATCCGTCAAAATCACTTGCGAAGCTTAAAAACAATGGTAGCTTTTCTGCAAGAAACACGTTTGAGATCTTCTGACCACAACAAATTAAGAAGGAGTTGGGTTGGACAGGTGTATCACTCCACCTTTACATGTAAATCTAGAGGAACGGCCATAATAATTCATAAGGCCATTCCATTTAAAGTATCCCACACTATGGCAGACCCAAATGGGCGTCATATATTCATTTCAGGTAAATTATATAATATACCACTACTTCTTGCTAACATATATGGGCCAAACTGGGATGATGATGGCTTCTTTTGTAAATTGTTTCCAGCAATCCCCGACTTTGAGTCTCATTATCTTATATGAGGTGGGGATTTCAACTGCTGCTTAGACCCAGCTCTAGATCGATCCTCCAGGAAGCCTGTGCGTAGTTCAAATTAGTCCAATGTAATTAAAGCTTTTATGAAAGAATGGGGTTTCCAACCCATGGAGATTCTTATATCCCCAAAGTAAAAAAAAAATAATTCTTCTCCCCAGTTCATCACACCTTTTCACGTATAGATTTTTTCCTGCTAGATAACAAATTGCTTCCCCAAATACGTGCAGTTTCCTACAATGCTATCGTTATCTCAGACCATGCCCCTGTGACCCCTGAGCTCTCCTTCCCAGATAAGCCAAATTCTTGTCCATGGCGTTTCAACCCATTTGTACTCTCAGATGAAACATTTAACAATTATATATCATCTGAAATAGATCTTTTTGTGAGTATCAATGTCACCCCAAGGGTGTCTGCTTCACTGGTTTGGGGACCTTCAAGGCTTACATTAGGGGCCAATTTATAGCCTTTTCTGGATTGCAGGGGAGGCAGCGTAGGGAACGTCAGTCTGAATTACTTACATCAATAACAGAGTTAGAGGATGAATATGCCTCTTCCCCATCTTCAGATTTATACAAAAAGCTACTTATTCTCAAATCTGAATTTGACACTTTAGCCACAGCGCAAGCTGAAATCTAAGCTATTGCAGCTTAGCTGAGCTTAGCAGCTAAGACACACAGGACACACTGGGGAAAGACCCTCTAAACTATTAGCTTACCAGCTAAGACATGTGAGCACAAATAACCTCATCTCTAAATTAGCCACACCATCTGGCGTTACTACAGACCCCCAGGAAATTAATAGCCACTTTAGAGACTTCTTATAGAGGCTTATCATATAAATCTGAACAGAACAATGACCCACAAGCGTTTGATTCTTTTTTTTAACCAAATAAATATATACCAAATTTCTGTAAACCAAAAGGAAAGTCTGGATAAAGCACTCACTGCAGATGATCTTATTAAGGCAATCAGCTTTATGCAATCTGGGAAAAGCCTAGCTCCAGATGGCCTCCCCATAGAGTTTTTTAAGAAATTCTCTACAAAAATTGCGCCTCTGTTGCTGAATATGCTCAATGAGTCTCTAATATCTGGTATTCTCCCCCCTTCTCTCCGGCAAGCCTCTATCTCTTTAATATAAAAATAAATAAATAAGGAGTCACTCAAATGCTGACGTCAAGGTACTCGCCAAAGTTCTTGCACTTAGATTAGAATCTGTCCTTCCAAACTGGGTTCATTAAAAACCGGCATTCTTTTTTCAATGTCAGGCGTCTTTTCAATATAATCTATGATAATAAGGTTTCTCGGTGTCCAGAGGTAATGGTCTCCCTGGACGCTGAGAATGCCTTCGATAGGGTCGAATGGGAATACCTTTTCACCACCCTCTCTAAATTCGGATTTGGCCTGGGTTTTTTATCTTGGACACGGCTTCCCTATTCATCATCTTTAGCACTAACAATGACATCTCTGCCTACTTCCCTCTTCATAGGGGGACTAGACAGGGGTGTCCTCTTTCTCCTCTTCTGTTTGCTGCAACTATCGAACTGTTGGCCATTGCTCTGCGCAGTCTCCCAGGGTTAAAAGGAATAACTAGATATGGAACTGTTCAGAAAGTATCTCTATACGCGGATGATCATCTTTTATTCATTTCCAAGTCGACTAAGTCTGTTCCACATATGCTAAAGACATTAGAATGTTGTGGAAAGAATTCTGGTTACAAACTAAACTTGAACAAAAGTTTTCCCTGTCAATAAAGCTGCGTCACAAATCTGGTTTCAACACTTCCCTTTGAAGTGTCAAAGAAAGGTTTCACATATCTAAGGGTGGCGGTTACTGATACATTTAACAAACTTTTTAAATCTAACTTCGAAACTTTATTCACACGTGTAAAAGATGATCTTCACCTTTGGTCATCATTGCCTTTATCTTTGGCAGGTAGAATCAATTCAGTTAAGATGACAGTACTTCCAAAATTCCTTTATCTTTTTCAGTGTATTCCTGCATTTATTCCAAAGACATTCTTCCACAAATTAGACATGGCCGTGTTGGAGTTTATATGGGACAGAAGGGTTCCCCGACTGTGATAGAAATTTTGTACTTCAATGAGAGATGTAAACTGAAGTCCTACATAGGAATGTTCAATGTAACTGTTTGATATGACCTGTAACCTGTGACCTTGTTTTAGGCCATTTTATTACCTATGTCTGGTATTGAGTGACCACTGAAGCGTAACTCTTCCTTATCACTTCCTTCTCTGTGGAGTATTCCTTTAAGTGCAGGTCATAAATTAGGAAATAATTGAGTGAAAATACACCCACAAAGATGGATATATACCATGCTTTTCTCTTCAGATAGTGATTCTTCACTTTGTAACAGACCTGCGTGTTGCTCTGTGAATGCTACTCTTGTACAAGATTAAAACCTTGTTTGAACCTTGAGCTGACTCCGATTTCCTTCCTCCAGTTCTAAATTATCGCAGAATTATTTGAACACCGACTGCCTTAAAATGTCCTACAGAAACCAAAAGGAGACGGTGGTATGGCACTACCCAACTTCTTATATTACTATTGGGCCACCAACATGCAACCAATCCTGCACTGGATGCGAGCAGATGATGATTCCCCTGCTTGGTGTCTGATGGAGTCATCATCTTGTGCTCCAGTATCTCTCGCTGTTATTATTTGCTTCCGTTCCTGTTTCTGGCAGCAATATACTTGTAAACTCTACTCAGCGTACATGGCGCCAGCTCTGTAAAAGTATTGGAGCTCAGATACCACTATGCATGCTAATTTGAAAAAACCCTATATTTCCTCTTTCATTGCAAGATAAAGCCTTCAAGTTGTGGTTTCAGAATGGCATACGTACAGTGAGGAATTTATTTGTTGAAGGTGTCTTTGCTTCATTTCAGCAATTGGCTTAGAGATTTCATCTACCAAATACTCATCTGTTTAGATGCCTTCAAGTAAGAGACTTTTACAGAAAGAGGTATCAAGATTTCCCTCACACTCCAGCAGATACACCGATTGATATAATCCTTAAGGCTCCCACGGCAATAAAAGGGGTATCTATCCTTTTGCGTGTCCATTCATCTTCTGTATGTGTTAGACATGGGGTTATTCAATGTAAGCTTCTACATCGCGTATATTGGACCAAGTCCAGACTGTCCCGTATCTATCACTGTGTGATAAATGTCGACAACATCATGGTACTCTTATTCACATGTTTTGGACATGTCCATCCTTACATACATACTGGGTTTCTATATTCTCCACTCTCTCTGATGTATTTAAAAAAACTCTGGAACCATGTCCACTCATGGCCCTATTCAGGGTCTTATCAGATTCCACTAAATTATGAAAACCCCAATCTGATTTTCTTGTTTTTCTCTGTTTGATTGCTAGACGTCTAATTTTGAGACACTAGAAATCACAACACCTACAATCACATTCATTGTGGATGAGGGACATATTAGTGTTTCCAAAACTTGAAAAGATTCAACACTTAAAGAGAGGTTCTGTATCTAAATTTAATGTATTATGGCAGCCGTTCCTCCTGCATGTAGAGGGCCTTGACTTACAACCTCAAGACACTCTGTAAGTTGACTGTACATGTACATCGAATATGTGACCTATGACTATGAACTTCCTCATGTAACTGCTTTGGTATGTGCTTTGATGTATATACGTGAGACCCTGGTGATACTACGAGCACAGTTTCATGTTGTGTCGAGCCTTCTTATTTTTTTACAAATAGCGATTTTGATGCTAGCGTAAATGTGCCCCTGCACCGCACTTTCGTCGTAAATATGCTTTTACACGAAAGTTTGACTCATATTCAATCAAAAATAAAGCCTCAGTTGATATATAGAAATATCAGTGGAAGAAATCAATAAAGCGATCTCCTCCTTGAAATCCTGCAAGTCTCCGGGTACAGACAGATTTTCAGGAGAATGGTATAAGTCACTGAGGGAGCAATTAATACCAATATTACACAAGAGTTTCAACTCATCTCAGTAATCTCAGTAATCCCAAAAGAGAGTAAGGACTAGAGTAAGGCATATAGACCCACCAGTGTGTTGAATCAGGATTATTAAATATATGCTGCTATCTTTACCAAAGAATGGAGGAATTGATGCCCTTATTGATTGATGAGGACCAATATAGATTTATTCAATGTATAAAACCCAATTCCAATGAAGTTGGGATGTTTTGTAAAACTTAAATAAAAACAGAACACAATGATTTGCAAATCCTTTCCAACTTAAATTCAATTGAATACACTACAAAGATAAGATATTTAATTTTCAAACTGATAAACTTTATTGTATTTGTGCAGATATACACTCATTTTGAATTGGATGTCTGCAACACGTTCCAAAATAGCTGGGACAGGGGGCATCAAAAGACTGGGAAAGTTGAGGAATGCTTAAAAAACACCTGTTTGGAACATTCCACTGGTGAACCAGTTAATTGGAAACAGATGAGTGCCATGATTGGGTATAAAAGGAGCATCCCCGAAAGGCTCAGTCGTTCACAAGCAAGGATGGGGCGAGGTTCACCACTTTGTGAACAACTGCATGAGCAAATAGTCATAGAGTTTAAGAACGTTTTTTAACGTACAACTGCAAGAAATTGAGGGATTTCTTCATCTACAGTCCAAAATATCATCAAAAGATTCAGAGAATCTGGAGAAATCTCTGCATGTAAGTGGCAAAGCCAAAAACCAACATTAAATGCCTGTGATCTTTGATCCCTCAGGCGGCACTGCATTAAAAACCAAAAAATGTGCTGTGGTCTGACAAATCGACATTTCAAATTGTTTTGGGAAATCGTGGACGTCGTGTCCTCCGGGGCAAAGAGGAAAAGGGCCATCCAGACTGTTATCAGCGCAAAGTTCAGAAGCCAGCATCTGTGATGGTATGGGGGTATGTTAGTGCCCATGACACAGGTAACTTTGACATCTGTGAAGGCAAAATAAATGCTGAAAGGTACGGTTTTTGAATAGGTTTTGGAGCAACATATGCTGCCAAACAACGTCTTTTTCAGAGACCTCCCTGCTTATTCATGCAAGATAATGCAGAGCCACATTCTACACGTGTTACAACAGTGTGGCTTCGTAGTAAAAGAGTGCGGGTACTAGACTGGCCTGCCTGCAGTCCAGACCTGTTTCCTATTGAAAATGTGTGGCGTATTATGAAGGGCAAAATATGACAGCGGAGGCCCCGGACTGTTGAGCAACTGAAGTCATATATCAAGCAAGAATGGGAAAAATTTCGCATACAACACTTCAACAATTAGTTTCCTCAGTTACCAAACGCTTATTGAGTGTTGTTAAAAGGAAAGGTGATGTAACACAGTGGTAAACATGCCCCTGTCCCAGCTCTTTTGGAATGTGTTGCAGGCATCAAATTCAAAATGAGTGAATATTTGCAAAAAAACAGAGTTTTTCAGTTTTAACATTAAATATCTTGTCTTTGTAGTGTATTCAATTGAATACAAGTTGAAAAGGAATTGCAAATCATTGTATTCTCTTTTTATTTACATTTCACACAACGTCCCAACTTCATTGGAATTGGGGTTTGTAGACAGACTCAGGACAATATAAGCAGGACCTTACATACTGTTGACTACATAAAAAAGGAAAAACTCAGGGCAATCCTACTCAGCGTTGATGCAGAAAAAGCCTTTGATTCGGTGGGCTGGGGGTTCCTCTATAAAGTTATGGAGAAATGTGGTTTCCATGAGAATTTCATTAAGAGCATAAAAACATTATATACGTCCTCTATTGCTAGAATTAAGGTCAATGGAAGTCTGTCTAGAACCACTCATCTGCAATGTGGCTGTCACCAGGGCTGTTTAATCTATGTATTGAACTGCTCGCCCAGGCAGTAAGACAAGATTCAGGTCCAGAAGGTATTACAGTAAGAGGTACAGAGTACAAAATATGCCTTTTTGTGGATGACGTCTTGGTCAGTCTAAAGAACCTAGAGACTGGAGTTCCAAGATTAATAGATTTTTTGCAGACATATCGCTTTGTCAGGTTACTCCCTTAATAACATTGATAAAACACACAAGTCCTAGTGTTCTATTGACCACGTCATTAGATCTTAAAAATAAGTATAGATATCTAGGTGTGAAATTATCAATAATTTACAAAAAATTAACATGCCAAGCGTGTGCAAATCAGTAATCAAAGCAAAGGGTGGCTATTTTGAGGAATCTATGATATAAAACATGTTTTGAGTTATTTCACACTTTCGTTTACTACATAATTCCATATGTGTTCATTCATAGTTTTGATGCCTTCAGTGAGAATCTACAATGTAAAAAGTCATCAATTAAGAAAAAACATTCAATGAGAAGGCATGTCCAAACTTTTGACTGGTAGTGTATCTCAGTTGAACATGAACACATAGATTCTAAGATAAAAGAGGATCTCAATAGATTGGCTTCGCTGCCCCTGGAATTTGACAGAATAATTACTATTAAAACAAGTATTTTACCCAGACTCCTTTACTTGTTTCAGTCTTAACCCATTCATATTCCTGACAGGCAATTGAGAGAATGGGATAAAGTGATATCTTGATTCATTTGGAATGGCAAAGCCCCTAGGGTGAGATACAAAACTCTGTAACTGCCAAGGTACAGTGGAGGGATGGTCCTACCAAGTAATCCACCAAGTACTATCTAGCAGCATAGATAAGACCACTGATGCTCTGGTGTAATCAAGAATATTCTGCAAAATGGAAAGCCATGGAGCTGTCTGGACAGACCTTTTACAGAGTTTTTAAGGATGCCCACTGGCTGCTAAACAATATGAAATCCAGAGTCATTTGGTTGGGTTTTCTATCTGGTCGGGCCTAGTGAAACAACTCAGTATTCAGAATGAAATACAAATCTTAATGTGGCCAGCCCTTGACCCAGACTTTAAGCCAGCTGTGAATGACACAGGGTTCATCCAGTGGATGAGACAAGGACTTACAGCACTGTGTCTGTTGGTTGATAACCAGGAATTTATAGAATTCAAAACTATGTCAGGAAAATATGGCCTTGCTCAACAGGATTTCTATAGATTTCTCCAACTCCGACATTATTTTGATAAGAACATTAAAGTACCTATGCCAAGAAATGTATCAAGCATCACCCAAATGTTTATTAGGGTTTATAATACAACATTTTACAGAAAAATCATTGGTGAATTATACAAGTACATAACTCAGCCCACTCAACAAATTACATACAGGTAAAATGGGAAAAGGATTGTGAATTGTCAATACCTCTGAGATATGGACAATATAATTAACACACAGCCTCACAACTGTGGAGGGACTTTTCTTGGAAAAACTGTGTTTGATTTTTTATAACACCAAAGCAAAAGTCCAGACAGACCTGATCACAACCCAAATGCGGGTGAGGATGTGGCGACTGCATGGCAGACCATGCACACATATTCTGGGGCTGTCCAGTTCTTAAACCCTTCTGGGAGGGTGTTCATAGTAATATTAGGGAATACCTAAGCTACGATACTAAATTCACTTGTCTATCCTTCTACCTGGGGAGTATGGACTCAGAATTACCAAAAAATGACAGATACTTCTTAAAAATCTTTGTGGCAGCAAGTAAAAAGGCCATAAATGCATGGAACATATGACATTCAGTCTAAAACTGCAAACAGATAAAGGTGATGCCTCTGGGAAAAATGGGACACATACCTTACACAAAGTGGTGATAACTCTTCCTACACCTGATATACAGTGATTTAGGAAAACAATTATACCGATGATGTCCCTGGTAACCTGTTTGTCTTTCACATTCTTCTCTTCTATGGTTTGTTCTGTTCTCTCTAGCCTAACTAGAGGGCTACATAGTCTACGCTAGTGTTATCACTGGGATGCATCATCAATTCCAATTGCCTTCCTCCAAAGTGTACTTTTCATCGACATACTTGCTGCGATACTATTCGTACACTATTTGTGAAATTCAAGAAAAATAACAAAAAGAAAAGAAAGTAAGAACTACACTTTTGTGTTCCACTTTGGTGGAAAAGCGTTATGAGTGTTAACTGCATTCATTTCCAAGTCAGAGAGGTGACCTGGAAGTGTGAAATAAAGCTGACTTAAAAAACAAGTAGCAGGCTTTCGATGCTATATCCACACTAATCACATCTATTAGCAGCACACGTGCAAACGCATACACGGCACGGCGTACACGCACATGCACATACATGCACACACACACACAGGCTGATACAAGTCTTAAAGATTGGAAACTCTCCACATTTTAAGACCAAATTCTGCTGCCATGTGCGGAAAATATGAATCTATCAGTGCAGTAAAGCTTCACATTGTTTATAAACCCCCACAATGCTGAATAAGGACTTCATATTAAATAACAGGAATTTAGGACCCACACAGCATGTGCAAAAGTCAACAGGTATTCCTGCTCACTCCATGCACGCATTAATGGCACATACTGTAAATAATCTACTGAATATGACTGTTAGATGCTATCTCAATGGACCTAGTCAGAAACTGTGATGATCTAAGTAGTCACTGCAGAACCACACAAACAGAAGTCACCAGGAGTACAAGGTGGGAGGCTGTGGAAACACAGCAGATGGTAATGGAGAGTTTGTATTGACAGGCTTTCCCCCTTTGGTCATAAACACACACACACACACACACACACACACACACACACACACACACACACACACACACACACACACACCACACACACACGCACACCTCACTGTGTAACTCCTCAGCTGTGATGCAACAGATGGGTTTGGGTTTCTAGCTGACAGGACAGAGCATTGAGAGATTTACATACATCCATGAAGGAATGTGTAAAACATAGTGTCATTCATTGGAATCCTGTACTAACTTGCATTGGAACTCCATCTTTTCACAACCCTAGTGTGTGAATTCTGTGTGTGGTATGCTGTGGTACGAGTTGTTCTCTGAAGCCTATACTACATTTAGAATGTTGAAATGTATTTTATCCAACACCAGAATCTGTGTGGAAACCGGCGAAAATAAAAAGACCAGAACTCATAAAGTATACAAAACTGTACAGGCAACAGTCCAGTCATCTTTGAAGAACCGTCCTTTCTTTTTGTTTCCCAGCATATGGATTTGGATTACAGCAGTAACAGCTCATCCATATAAATTTTCCTAACCTGAGTACAATTCATGCTTGGCACTACTGTTTACAGAAAGTTATTGAGCGGTGTAGATGCTGACATTGTGATCATTACACGTGATTTATAAAGTTGTTTTTGTGGTGTGAATGGGTCTCAAGTCTGAATTTAGGTGAATCAAAATCTAATTTTTGAGCAATGTCCTATGGTAGCCACAGTAACACCAAAACTGAGTTAGCCCGAGTTAAAAACTGAGTAGCTTTTCCCACTAAAGAAGTGAATCATTTCAAGGCAACTTCCTATCTCATTCTTACCTCCATTTCCTCTGTGACCTTAGTTATTTCAGCTGGAGACTAATCAGAAAACACAGCTTTTGCTGGCAGTCCACACAATATTTTCACTTCTTCTCTTTCAATATGTGGTTCTGCTGCCGTTTTCCTCTCTCACTGTCCTTCTCTCAGTTGGCCTCTTTCTCCATCTTGGCCCAGCCTCTATGTGAACCCCACCCTCTGTCTTTTACAGGGCCAATAAAATACACTGCCAGCCAGATGGTCAAGCAACCCGGTAATAAAGTCTTTGACAGAACATCTGCCCTGGTTGACCATACATTGACCATATGACACACAGCCCAAACTTTGACTAATGTTCAACTTAAACTCTTATTAATTCAACATTACAAATGAATCATCACGGCACAATCTACCCTGTGTTCGGAACTAGTGTTCCAACCCTATTCTTACCCCCACCACAGAAATACACACACCACCATTTATTTCACTAGTCAATGCAAATGTCTACTTTTCTTGTTAAAATGAGAAACAGTCAGGGCGTGAGCAGAAGGGTCATGGCCAACACAACAAGACACACTCACACACACTATAGGCGACAGAGGGGCTGTGAACTGATTTATGTGAATGGAACCATAAAGAGATATAGCATGGCGGTACAACGGATTTCCCCCCGTTCTCGTCAACAATTCTGTGTGTATGCACCCAAATGTGTGTGTTGCAGTGAGTCAGCCTGT